>NC_081184.1:11564941-11577494 GCF_029867415.1 Vicia villosa | reverse complement strand
TCTGGGTCGCTCCTCCTCCGTTTCTTGTCGAACGGGGACGGTTCTTTGATTTGAAGCTTCTAAGTTAATTATTGGAGTTCCTTCGAACATCTCTGTTCTTCGTGAGGGGCCTACATCCCTAGTGGCTGTCCTAGATGACGGAACTATGTCTTGTACACGTTCTAAAATGGGCCTCTCTTCTTGATTCGAAGGCTGTTTGTCTTTCCTTTTAGGTGGTGTTATTCCCATGAATTCTGCCATTCGATTCATTTGAGATGATATCTTTTGGAAAGTCTCCATGTTTTCTCTATTTGTAGTAGTAACATTTGCCATTAGTGGGCTTAAAACTGAAGTCAATTCTCTGGCCAAAACCCCTACCATATCATGGTTGCTTGCATCCATTTATTGTCGAAATGCTGCTTGGTTATTTGTGGTAAAGTGAGGCACCTGGGTAGAAAAACCAGTGTTATGTGCACTTCGACCCACTGAACTAACATTCGGTGAAAATGTCGCATTGTTAGTTGGGGCATATATAGATCCTGCCCCTCGTACGCCTGTTCCATATGGGTATGGCATTCCATATGAACTATTTGGTCTCCATTCGAAAGCAGAATTCGTGCCTTGACCAGGCAAATTATTTGCAGCATTTGTCGAGGCAAACAATACGTCCTCTGCGCTTGTGGATGAGGGTGCGGTTGTCGACACTGAAACTGGAATAGTCCCTGAAAGCCCTGTATTATTTTCAGGCAAAGCCTGGGAATTATCTGCAGGTCTCGATCCATTTGGACCCGTTGCATCTCGTGTTCCTTGAGTAGAAGTCGAATTTGCCGCTCCTGATCCTGAACCTTGTGGGGGATCTTGATCACCCCCTGCACTGGCCGTAACGACCATTTTCCTGTTGTACCTTCGTTTGGGAATCGGTTGTGCACTGTTCTTTAATTTACCGTTCCTAAGGTTCATACAAGATCTTGATATTGTCTAGACAAAAATAAAGCAATTGATTAAAACAATCTGCTTGACACTGTCCCACTGGGCGTGCCAATTTGTTTACGGTGATTTCCGGTAAACAACCGCTAGTCTTCCAAACTATAATAAATATGATTTGGTTACTCGCAGGATCGACTAGATTGATCCTAGGACACATAGTCAAGAAGATTGTCATCAACGTTCATTCGAACCATATTCATTATTTGTCTTCTTCAATAAGCGTTGTCCGATTAAAGAACAAATAGTCTTGACAATCACTTTGTTATATATAAATGTGACTTCAACGAAAAGATAAGTAACATAACATAGAAAATTAAAAGGACTATTGAAACGTAAAGAATCTTAAACTGCAGAAATGTTAAAGACTTTGAAAGTAAATAACATGAAAGTAATTCGAAAGTAAATGACATTAAAGTAAAGATACAGAAATGTAAATGGCAAGAAGTAAACGAAATGCAGTAATTCAGGAAGATATTTAAAAACAAAAGATAATACACATGTATTAAAATGGTGGTGTCATACGTACATTTTCTCAGCGAACTCTTTCTCTTAACGCTTGATACTTGAGTAAATATGTGAGTGATTTGTACAAAATGAACACACAGAATCCTAACATTAAGACTCCTATTTATACTAGTTTCGACCTTAACGGTCCTATACTAATCTGCTGCCACGTTTCTCATAAGAACTTCTAGCGATGCCATCTGTTACTTGGACATTTACGAAACCGTCTTCGAATTTCAAATCTTCCCGCCTGAGTCTGTCTTTGACGCGTGGCAGTGTATTAAACAAACACTACGAAAAAAAAAACACACGCTAAGTAGTAATACTTGAATATATTTATAAATTTGTCTAAGTCCCCGAAGACACATACTTTTCACTAGCTTTCAGTATTCATTATCTTCATAGCGAACTTAGAAATATTTACTCTCGAAGCATGACCATCAGTAGCCATTCTTTTATTTTTAAGGGATGGCCATCAGTAACCATCTTTCCTTCGATTTTCTACTTTTTCGAAGGATAAATACTACAAAACGAAATCTTCAGCTAACACACGCACACGTATTTTAATAGGGAAGTGGAAGATTTGGCCAAATTTGAGAAGGTGTATGTGGTCTTCGTGGAAGAACCAGGTATGACGTACAACATTAAGGAAGTTTCTCAATTCAGAGGGTTATTTTAACATAAAGGCGACACCTTTAGGTGCAAATACGTGTCTTCTGGAGGAAGTGGTTGACGGAGAGTTGGAATCCTTGGTGAGGGAAGTGAAGCAATGGATGGGGAAGTGGTTTAAGGAGATACTAAGATGGAAACCAAACAAGTGGACAATGAGAGAGTAACGTGGTTACGTTGTTGCGAGATTCCTTGCCATGTTTAGTGTTCGGAGTTTTTTAATTTTTTGACCTCACTTGTGGGGACATTCATGTGCCTTGATGAAGATACACAAAAGCATATCAAGTTTGATATGACTAGAGTTATGGTGAGAACGAAGTATAACTTGAATTTGAACCAGTGTTTCAACATAGGAGTAAATGGTGATGCTTATTCCATTAAGATAGTAGATAATTCACAGTGGTTGTTGCATATTTCCTTGCCAAATAAACTAGAGAAAAAGATGAGTTTTTCTGTTGAAGCATCAGTGTCTGGTGACAGTGAATCGGTGGGGTGCGATGGCTTCGAAGGGAACTCAGATGATGAAATTTAAAAAAATGAAGATGTGGTGTCAAACTCATTGGAAGGTGTGGAAACAGATATTGAAAAGGAGGAGAAAGCTTATGGCAATGTTGGTATGGAATGTGACAAAAGACTAGAGGTGGCGTCTGAAGGCATAAATCGTGGGGATGTGATATTGTCAACGTATATTGCTGAGATCCCATTGGTTAAGGTTCCTGTGTTGGGGGAACACACTTATCACGTGTGGGAGTGTGATTCTAGCATTGAGGATACGTGTAACGCCCCATAGTGCTTTCGAGATGATCGACTGACCCCACACACTAACACGTGTCTTTTCAGCATGCTTCGACCTTACTCATACGCTTTCCGTGAAACTTCTCAGAAGGTCACCCATCCCATAATTGCTTCAAGTCAAGCTCTTAATTATGGAGTTCTTATGGAACGGGCTACCGAAAAGAAGATGCATCTTGTTGGTATAGGTAGTACCCATCCATTCTTATAAGCTTTCCTTCAACCATGCAGTCCCATACTCGCACTACCTCAGGACCCCTCTCATTCTGATGTGGAAACCACCCTTGCCCTCTTCTGCATCAGGTGTTACATGCGGTGCAACCACCACTCGCCTTCTTCGGCCTCGGGTATTACATGCCCACCAGCTTCCGCATGGTTCGTCCTCGAACCACATCGTATTGGGGGAGGTATGGCTTTGATACCATTTGTAACGCCCCATACTACTTTCGATATGGTCGACTGGCCCCACACACCAACACGTATCTTTTCAACATGCTTTGACCTCACTCACACGCTTTTCGGGAAACTTCCCAAAAGGTCACCCATCCCAGAATTGCTTCAAGTCAAGCAAACTTAACTATGGAGTTCTTATAGAACGGGCTACCGAAAGAAGATGCATTTGTTGGTATAGGTAGTACCCATCAATCTTTATAAGCTTTCCTTCAACCATGTTGTCCCATACCTGCACGGCTTCAGGATCTCTCTCATTCTGATGTGGTGACCACCCTTGCCCTCTTCGGCCTCAGGTGTTACATGTGGTGCAACCACCACTCGCCTTCTTCGGCCTCGGGTGTAACGCCCCGAATTTAATTAATTATTTAATTAAATTAATTAAGAATTTAGTTATTAGAAATTGTCGAAGTTGGGATTTATCGATATGATTCTAAGAGGAGTAATTGGATTAATATGTTGATTGGAACTGTTAAGTTTAAAGTCGAATTATTTAGTCGGTTAATCGGAGAATTAATATTAAAAATAATATTATTATATTGGACTACTTATTCAATTAAGTTGGTTTGGTTAGTGTTAGTAATTTGGAGGTGTGCCAAGAGTGAGCCCAATAAGAGTAATAGAGTTATAATAAAAGAAGGAAAAAGAAAAGTATCAGGAGATTTTTTGGAATAGTTGCAATCAGAAACAAAAACAAGGGTTTGGTAGAGGCACGAACTGGTTGCAGTCAAAGTTGCAGAAAGTTGCAGATAAGGGCACATGGTTGGAATCTACGGGAAGCTCGGATTCGACCAGAATTTCAATCAGAGAAAAGAATTGTAGAGCGGTATCCAATTCAAGGTAAGAGTTGAGTTCTTGCTCTATAAACAGGGATAAGATGAATCATATGTGAGGTTTAGGGGAATAATATTATCTCTGTGTTTTGGTATAATCGTAGCGTTAATTGTGTTGAAATTTTCCTTGTGAAAGTGATGTTGTGTGGATTATTTGATTTAGCTGTGTTGTGAAATTGAGCGAATGGCATGTTTTTTGCAGGTGAATCGATGAACTGAAATGGTGATGGTTGTGTTGAAAATTTTCTAGAAATCTCCTGTGAGAAATTGATGTTATATAAATTATTGAACTGTTGTGCTATCGGCGATTTTTGGATGAGTTAGAATTATTCAATTGATGAATATTGAGTCGTGATTAACTTTGTGAAGTTGTGTTGGGAATGTCTAGAAATTGATTGTTTCTGGGTGAATTTGATTAAGAGAATGAAAAGAATATAACTCTGGGAAGAAGAAGAAAACAGCTGAGACGGGGGCCACCTTGTATGGGTGGACGTCCCTTAGGTTATTAATTAAAAAATAATTATTAATATGTCTGGGGCGGGGGCCACACCATGAGGGTGGGAGCCCCTAAAGGCTGTTAATAGTGGGGGTGGGTGCCCCTTATATAGGGTGGGGGCCGCCACTTTTTCTAATATATTTGCGCTATGTAGTTGGTAAGTGAGGGACGGGGGTCTCAGGTGAAAATACACTATTTTATTAATTAGACACCATGTGTGTTATGGTTGGTATAGTTTAGGTACCACTTGGAAATTAATTAATTAAACGGAAATAAATAGATGACCTGCAGAATTAGAATATTGGCCACAAATACGTTGATATAAGTTAAAATGAAGTAGCAGTTAAGCGACCAATTTTAGTAGCAGGTATTTGTATAGAATGAAAATAGTAGAGTAATACTAATAACACATATAATTATTAGCAGAGCCATTATCCTGGTATAATAGTAGCAGACCGAAGATATATAACCGAGTAGAATAAATTAGGCGAGCCCGGAAATAATTCGGTGTCTGTGATTTGGTGACATTTTTGGCGATGTTGTGGCGAAATGCATGTTATGCTATATTGTAACTTTGTAAATTTTCAGGAAAATAATGTGCCGTTTATTTATCAATAATTAATGAAATATTTTGGTGATATAAGCGAATGTCTTTGTGACGATATTTGGCGACGTGTTTGTGATTATTGCGAAATGCA
The DNA here is from genome assembly GCF_029867415.1 of Vicia villosa. Classification (NCBI taxonomy): domain Eukaryota; kingdom Viridiplantae; phylum Streptophyta; class Magnoliopsida; order Fabales; family Fabaceae; genus Vicia; species Vicia villosa. The sequence continues at coordinate 11,572,086 of NC_081184.1, read as the reverse complement.
GTAAATAAAGCGACGTTGAGTTACCCTGATGATCGGTAACATTTGTGATATAGGCGTATGTCTCGCGACGTTGTTTTGCGATGTTTGTGATTTGGTGCATTTCATCAGTGTCTCATGATTTGCATGTTTTAGCAACAACCTGGATTGGCAAACAGCGACGAAGGCTTATGCCTGTTTTGATGCCTCTATTTATTGGCGATGAAGGCTGAAGCCCTGGGTACCACATGCATGTGCATTTGTTAGAGTCACATTTCATTTTTGTGGTTATGAGGTTATGTGTTTTGATGTGTGAACTTATGTGACTTGTTGTGAACTTTGAATATGATCTTATGTGAGATATTGTGACTTGTGTTGTTGATTGAAACAGTGAAGTAAACTAGACGGTAACGATTATACCGCAAAGTGATAATTATTATAACTTGAACCTGAATATACTGTTTATCATCATCCTGTTTATATGGTTTGATATCTCACCCATTTCTTTTGTTTCACCGTTACCTTTATACTGGTAACGTGCAGGTGATAGCTTTGACGAAGATTTAGATGCTGTGAGTCGAGTCGGTGGTCGCTCTGATACGTAGCACTCGGGGGGATAAGATATTGGTTTATTAATTGTAATGTTTGCTGGATTTTTAGTGATGTTTTACTTTGGTTTGTGAATCAATGTTGTTTTGTGAAGATGCTATGATTAAAATAAATTTTTTGAAGTTTGATGATTCCGCTGCGAGTTAAAATATTTGTTTTGGACGAAGTGATTTTTGAAGATTAATTAAATTGTCGTTTATGTTATGTGCTATGTATCTATATGAAGGCAAGTAAGCCGTAAATGTTTTTGAATGACGAAAATGTGACATCTCAATAGTATGTTTTCTTGAATTTTATACTCTGATTTTCCATATAATTATCAAGTAGAATTGGGGTGTTACATCGGGTGTTACAATACGCACGTGGTAGAAGGGGGTTCACTTGTTGGACCCCCGTGCGAAAATTCAAAATGTAACTTCATCAGAAGAAGCAAGAGAGGGATGAAACAAAAAAAAGGTGTTTGTTTTTTAGAGAGGTTTGAAAGGGTGCCTTCAAATGGGCCACAAAGTGCGTGGCCCAAGTGTTAGAGGGGTCAGGTCAAAACCCAAGCCCATTCCCAAAAGGGTACAATCTACCATAGCAATTCAGTTGGGGGATACTAGGGTTCCTCAAACATTATCACAAATTGGAGATTCGGAGTTGTTGGCATGGATAAAGGGGGTGGTGTATCGGCTACGGATTCGGAGATAGAGCAAGTAAATAGAAGGTTCATGTCTGAATCAAACAAAGGCGTGGCGGAAAAGGTTTGGTTAGTGGCGGTTGATTTGGATGTCACAGGGCCGGAGAAGGAAGAGATTTATGTTGAAGATGTGAGGGATATGGAGGTTAGGGATAGGGCTAAGTATTTTAAACATAAGGCGAACTAAAACAATGGTGGATCATTAATCTCATGACTTTCAACATAAGAGGAGGGAGTTAAATCAAAAGGAGGTGTATCAATGAAATTCTTATGAAGGGGAAGACATATATTTGCTTTTTACAGGAAACTAAATTCTCAGCAATGACGGACCTATTGGCTAAATATTTTTGGGGATGTTCTGATGTGGCTTGGTCAGCTTTGGATTCTAGGGGGTGTGTTCCTATTATGGAAGAAAGAGGTATTCGAGTCAGTATTCAGTTTTAGAGGTAATAATTTTGTGGGGATTAAAGCAATGTTCAAAGGTACAATCTATTATACTGTCAATATCTATTCTTCTTGCAACTTGGCGTTGAAGAGGTGAATATGGGTGCAATTAATAAATTTAAAGTCGAATTGGTCGAATGGTGAGTGGTGTGTGGCTGGGGATTTTCATTCCATTAGAAACAAATGTGAAAGAGTGGGTTGTGGGGAGTTTCATAGGTCGCATGAGTCTTACGAATTCAACGATTTTATTGAGCTGATGGAGTTGATTGATTTGTCAACGGGAAATAAAAAGTTCTCATGGAATAGGGGGTCTTAAGGCTTGTAGCATAATTGATAGGATTCTTATATCAGTGGGTTTGGTTGCCTTATTAGGTGCATCGTGCCAAAGATTTAGGTTGAAGGATATTTCAGATCACAGTTCGGTTTGGCTCAATTGTAATGCATTGAATTAAGGGCCTAAACTGTTTAGGACCTTGAATGCTTGGTTGGATTATAGGGAGTTCAAGGGATTCGTGGACCAAGAGTCGAAAAAGTTGCCTGTTTCAGGGTCCTGGTCATTTAAAGTTAAAGAGAAGTTTAAGCTACTCAAAAGAGGCTAAGATGGTGGAATGTTGAGGTTTTCGGTTGGGTGGACTTGAGGATGGAGAAAGAGGTTGAAAAAATGGATATCTATGACGATCAGATTGGTTTAAATGTTGGAATATAAATTTTGTTGGCAGGAAAATAAAAGGAGGCAGAGGCGCGTTTCTGGAATAGTCTGCAGTATAGGGAGAGCATTTTAAAACAAAACTCTAGGTTGAATTGGTTGAACGAGGGCAACTCAAATACAAGTTTCTCCACAAGGTTGTAAAAGCAAGAGTTAGAAGAATTAAATTAGTGGGCATTGATTCCCTAATAGGTAGAGTCGAGTCAGTTGAAGGTGTGAAAGGGGAAGTAAAGCGATTCTTCAAAGTGAAGTATAAAGAATCATCTTTGAGAAGACCTTTGCTTGAAGATATTTTGGTTAATGGGCTGTCAATAACGGAGGCAGTTGAATTCGAAGCTCAGTTCAGTTTTGAAGAAGTCCAGGAGGCGGTTTGGAGTTGCGATGGAGACAAATGTCCTGGCCCAGACGATTACAATTTTAGCTTTATAAATAAGTGTTGGGATTTTTTTGCTTTTGATATTTTCAACTTTGTTGTGGAGTTTCACAATAAGGCTAATCTACCAAAAGTGATAATAGCTTCTTTTCTGGATTTGATACCAAAGATTGATAATCCTCAAAATCTTGGGGAATTTCGTCCAATAAGTTTGGTTGGCAATTTGTACAAGATTATAGCAAATATTTTGGCAAATACGTTGAAGGGTGTGATGGATAAATTAGTGTTTAAGTCCCAAATGGTTTTTATACCAGGAAGGCATATTCAAGATGGTGTGGTGGTGCTTAATGAACTGGTGGATTTGGAAAAAAGAAATAAGAAAGAGTTGTCTTGTATTAAAGGTCGATTTCGAGAAGGCGTATCATAACATAAATTGTAAATTTTTTATGTACATGGTTAGAAGATGCGGTTTTGGAGAGAAGTGGATAAAAGAACCCGTATGTAACTGCTCGCTATCAATATTGGTTAATGGCTCCCTAACCAAAGACTTCGTGGCAGAAAAGGGACTAAAACAAGGGGATCCCCTTTCCCCATTCCTCTTTACAATAGTCACAGAAGGATTAGCAAAGCTGGTGGCAAAGGCTATGGAGATAGGCGCTTTTAAAGGGTTCAAAGTGAGCGATAGATTGTCTTTTGAGCTGCTGCAGTTCGTGGACACTACAATTATTATTGGGGAAGGGTGTTGGAGTAACTTGTGGTGCATAAAAGCAATGATGAGGGGGTTTAAAATTGTATCAGGATTGCAAGTCAACTTATCAAAGAGCAGTCTATAGGGGGTTAATTTGGAGGACTCATTTTTGCAAACAGCTTTTGACTTTCTGTGTTGCAGCATAGATACATTTCCTTTCTCATTTTTTGGAATAACCATAGGTTGTAATCACAGAAAGCAGTTTTTCATGGAATTGAGTGATAGAAAAGATGAGAAGTAGATTTTCGTCATGGAAGTATCATTTTTTGTCGATTGGTGGCAGGATCACGTTAATAAATTCGGTACTTAATGATATCCCTGTGTATTATTTATCGTTCTATAAGATTTCGAAGGTGGTGATGGCGGAAATGGTTAAGTTGCCACGCTAATTTTTATGGGGTGGGTGTGTTGAAAAGAGAAGCATCTCATGGGTCAGTTGGGAGGAGGTCTGTAGGGAAAAGGATGTAGGAGGGTCAGTGGTTAGAAGCATAGAGATTTTTAACGAATCTTTGTTGAACAAGTGGAGGTGGCACTTTCTATTGATAAAGAGGCCATTTGGAGACCATTGTTGGTTCATAGATACGGTCCTTTGGAGGCGGCTGTATTCAACGAGAAGGTGTATTCAAGAATCTGTAAGAACTCATTATGGTGGAGAGATGTAAGAAGTTTGGGTTCTCCTACGGAATTTTTGGTGGAATGGTTTCAAAGGGTATTACATGTAGGTTGGGAGCGATAAGGAGGGTGATGTTTTGGAAAAGTAAATGGTGCGGTGGTGATACTTTTCAGATGTTGTTTCCCTTATTATTCAATGCAACGGCCCAACAAAATGCAGCAGTATCAGATATGGGATGCTTTATTAGAGGGCGCTAGTAGTGGCGGTTTCAAGATGAATTATTTGTCCATAACATGAAAATACAAGAAGAACAGTTACTGTTGTGTAATATTTTGGTGCAAGTGAGTCCAAATTGCGCGTCGGACGATGACGATTTCCGTTGGTTTGTAAACAGCGAAGGAAATTATGTTGTTAGTGAAGGGTATAAGGCAATGGCAATGGCGGAGGAAGGTGAAATGCCTAATGATAGCTATCTGAAGGCAAAAATTTGTTGTGGCAGGCGAGGGCGCCTACGAAGATCTTAGTATTTGGTTGGCGGTGCATTAAAAATTGTGTGGCAACATGCAAGAAATTGATGCAAAAAGGTATTTTCCATGGAGGTTCGGTAGGTATGTGTATGTTATGTATAAATACTATTGAAACTTTATATCATTTGTTGTTTACTTGCCTTTTCTCTAAGACCATTTGGGAGAAAGTTATGGTGTGGTTGGGGGTGGAGCCTGTTGTGTAAACTACGGTTATGCAACATATGTTGAAATCCGCTATAGTTATGAACGGTAAGGCTAAGAGGGGTAGGGCGTTGATATTTTGGTTGGGAACGTGTTGGGCATTGTGGATCACTCGTAATGAAGTGATCTTTAACAACGTCGGGTTTAGAGTGGAAGGAGTCGTTGATAGAGTAATACATTTATCTTGGTATTAGCACTCATTAGGTTCAAAGACCAAAAGATGTAGGAATTTTTATGGTTGGTTCAAAAGTCCATTGGATTTTGTGTGACCAAGTTTTCTTTGTAATCAGGTGAGTACCCCTTGTACTCGTGATCAATAATATTCCATTGCTTATAAAAAAAATAAAGTAGAGGTTCTTGTTGCATCTTGTATTTCATTTGGGAATAGAGGTTTGAAATACTATGAAAGAGATGAGAGGCCACCATGACCTGTTAGAAATTCGGGTATGATAATCCTGGATAACTTCGAAGAATCGTGTTCGTACACTTTCTGAACAAAATATTTCGACCCTATTCTTGCATGGGTTCACGAAATCTTTGTGGGGATAATTCTCGAAGAACAATCTGTTTATGGCAAAAGAAAACTGATCAGGAATGTAGAGAAAAGTATGGTTTTTCGTGTAACCAAAACCGAGGCCAAATGACTCCTTATATAGGAGATCAATAACAGAAACCGAAAAGACACACCTGTTCAGAAAACGGTCATGTTTGGTGGAAAAGGGTACAGCCAGGGGCTCTGCCCCTTGGACCCCGACGGGGCGCTGCCCCGCACCCTGCCAGGGGCTTCGCCCATTGGAACCCCGTTTCAATTATTCGTATTCAATTACATGTTTGACTCGACGAGCGTGCACTCTGCACTACCCTAACTCGTTTCAAGCTTAACGCATAATTGCATCGGTCTATAGTAAATCACATTACTACCAAAATACATTGATGATACTAAAATCACCAACATGACCATGAGTGAGAAGAGGGTTCATTTCTTTTTTCTGATTTACTTCATCACAATAACAACGTAGCTCGCCGCAACACCGACAATATTTCATGCATGCTTATTAATAAGTTTGTTTCAAGTTACAAATAATATGTTTGTTTCTTGCATCTTGTATTTTTGTTTCAAGTTCACCATGACGACAAATTTATTTTAAAGTAATAAAATTTGGATGAAATAAATATGGAATTATAGCCAACTTACAAATTACTCTTCTGATGCCATGTTCTTGTTGTTGGATTCGGATTTTAGGGTAGTGATATGTGTTGTTGTTTTTGGTTTTTGTGTATGTGAGATACCTCCGAGGGTTGGTTTAGTAATTGAGGTTTGAGTCTTGAGAGTGTGCTCCTCTTAAGGTTTTGAGTTTGATTCCAGTTAGGCTTAGGCCAAAATGTACTATTTTGATAAAACAATATGTATAATATATAAAAAATTCAAAATATAAAATATATACTAATCCACATAGGTTTTTAAAAATAAATAAAATTTCAATTAAAAATAAACAAACCTTGCTACATTGAAAGGGGATATGATATATTTAGCCCTTTAAAGTTTTATGTTAAATTATTATAAGGCATATCTTAACTTGAAACACTTTTTTTTTCTTAATTTAGAAAAGGTATTCCTAGATCTAAAAAAGATTTTAACATATAGTAGCATTGTTTATGAAAATCACATTTGTTCATGTAATAGTCGATTATGCAAACGTGGTAATAGATTACTTAATGCTTCTTTTTTTAAATTCGAAATTTATAAAGTGGTAATCAATTACAACTTTTCCGTAATCGATTATAGGTTCGCTTTTTTATATAAATAAATCACAGTTTTAAAGGTATAATACATGAAAGGAAGTCATATGTTGAAACACTATTTTTCGCATAGAGCGTGAAAATTTGGTTAATTATAAGAACTAGGAGAAAATTTGTAATATTTTACTCAAGCCACTCAAACGAACCCCCACACATGAGAAAATAGATCCTATTAGAATCAATAATCAGGCCCTGTTTAAACAAGTTCTCAATTGAAGGGAGTCTAACATAGAAAATTTGTCAAGAAAATACCACCACCTTAGAAGGAGCACAACTATCCCAGATGAGGGGGAATGGTTAAGTTCTCAACCAGATTAGAGGACAAATAAAAGACATTAAGGTCCAACTGAACAAGATAAGTAGAGGCAATAAAGAATATGACATGTCTTGTATGGTTCCAACTCTACTGATCTTTATCTTGAGAGAAAGTATAACCTTGAAGCATAGAGAAAGTTATCAACCAAAGCTA
>NC_081184.1:11372441-11562441 GCF_029867415.1 Vicia villosa | reverse complement strand
TATTGTTATTATTTTGGTTTAAATCTCCTCATTGTTTTTTTTTTTAAAATTTACTTTTCTTATTTTGTTTATTTACTTTTTACAAAGATACACATAAAAGACAAAAGAGAATAGAATTAAAAAGTTGATTGTTGTTATTACAATCATTTCCATTCACATAACATTTTTGTTTTTCTTTCTTTATTAATTTAACAAAAATATAGTTAAAAAAAATAATGAATAAATAAAAATTCAAAAAATAATTTGATTTTGGATGGAACAGAGGAAACGTGTTCCTCTCTCTCTCAATCCTCTGTGTTGTTGCTTTCACATTTAGTTGTCAGTTAATGTAGTTCAGAGGCGGATGAAAAGATTTTGAAAAAATACAGTGGCTTTAGAGAATTGGGAGTTATTGGCAGAGTTGTCCGCATCAAAATTCTGGACGAGAATACGGAAGATATTTTAGAGGCTTATATTGAAAATTTATTTTCACTTCTTGTTTTGTTGTCACAATCTAATATTTCTTTCCCTTTTGTTTTTGATAATGAGTAAGGAAAAGGAAATGATTCAAATTGATAATGACTAATAAACTGTTATCCACTCATACTATTTTACTTCCCTTGAGAAATCACTGTTCCATCAATTCTATACATGATATTGGTGTTTTCATCACATCATTACATTAATTATATACATTTTGATGCCGATGCCATTGACTCGGTTAGTGCATTCATGAGCGCACAAATTAAACGATTGGAAGTTGCTGGTGATCTTAAATTTGACCCCGATACTGACACGGCGATACCGATAATAATTTTAAAAAAATTAATAAATTGAACGTACTCACAAGTATCGGTGCAGGTGTGATACCGATAATAATTTAAAAAAAATTAATAAATTGAACGTACTCACAAGTATCGGTGCAGGTGTCAAATATCGATACGGACACGGACACGCTTTTTTTCAGAGGTGTCGGTTATACATACTATATTATGCTACAGCAGATGCTGATAGATTAATAATTGCTTCAGTTCACTTAGATCATGATGTTGTTTCTTGGTATCAAATGCTTTAAAAAAACTGAGTCATTTAATTCAATGGTAGGCTTTTGCAAGAGCTCTAGAATTAGATTTTGGACCACCTGCTTATGACTGCTCTCGTGCTACCTTTTTTAGATTGAATCAATCTGCAACTGTTAATGAGTATTATATGCAGTTCACTACCATAATGAATAAGGTAGATGGATTAAGTGCATAAGTCATTTTGGATTGCAGGAAGAAATTAACAGGGATGTTAGAGCCATGGAACCCAAAACCTTAACCATTAACCAAAGCAGTGGCCTTAGCCAAACTGTTTGAAGAAAACTACACTCACCAAAACCAAAAACATTTTCAAACCTAGCCATAAATACTAGCACATACACTTCAGCCGCACCAAACACATTTTCTATCTTCTTTTAAAAAATTTGATTGTTCATTGCATGTTACATAATATACATAGCAATGTGGATTTGAAGTATACGAAAAAGTGTAATCGTTATGCATAAAATAGTATACCAACAGTGTTCATTATAATAGTCTTTATTATGATATTGATGACAATTGAAATATTTATAAGCATGCAGGGCTGGTGGTAAAACCGTGCAAAAAGGCCTATTACACAGGATCTCAGAGTTCATAGGACCTCATAATTCAGTAGTTATAACAGTCTTTATTATGATATTTTTTTAGTAGACAAATATTATAATAAACGAGAGTATAAAGAATATTCCGGTCATTACGACCGAACTATAAACCCTTACTTCCAAAACAAAAGAGAGGTAACATGTTCCACTCATAAAAATTACAAAATAAGAAAGGATTACAGAACAAACCCTTCCACACCTAGGATCTATAGATAATTCCAGACATACAGTCATCAAAATTAAAAACCCTCCTTTAAACAGACATCATTCCGCAACATCCAAATTCTCCAAACTGTGGTGAGCTAGATTACGGAAACCGTCAATCTAATGGACTTGTTCTTCAGCTTCTGACAATGGAAGAAAAAATCCACGAAATCACCTAAATTCAACACCGTACTTATACATATCCAATCGTAGACCTTTTTCCAAATCCTACAGTAAACTTACAAGCCTTAAACAAAGGAAATTTTGTTTCATCTCGCCTGAAACAGAAAACACAGTAAAAATTTCAACTATCCATTAATATTCGCCGCCTAAGGTCTTTGGTTGGATTCTTATTAATAATGTATCTCCGCCCGAAATGCAAAATGTTTGACTGAGCCTTAACTCCCATTAATTATTTAAAGCCATTTGCATTTCAACAGAATTCAACCTCTCGACAGAATTCTCGGTGAAAAAATTGAAACACGACCTTACTGTAAAGTTGCCACTGTCCTTCTTCGGGCACTTAAACTCATCTCTACAATTCTGCTCCAACATGACGTGATGCAACTGCACCATAGTCACATACTTCGTTGATCCCGCTAGAGAACCGCGAATTGGTTCGTGCGAACCGGTTCGCGGTACTTTTGTGAACCCGATTCATCACAATTCACTTGTAATTCCCAAAAACCAACAAACCAGCGTACCACTGCAATTGGTTTTAAAAATTTAAACTAATTCAATTGGAGTTACATTAGCTACTGTATGCATGCCACAAAACTCACAAATAAAAATTTATTAAACTATTACCTGTCCCCCAATTAATTGTACAGATACTTGTTAACGGAATATTAAGGGCAAAAGTGCAGCGTTCTATATTTATAACTATGCTGGCACTTAATATTAAGAACTTACTCGATGTGGGACTCACAGCAATATATAATGTTCAACAATTCTGATATTTCTCACTCATTTCTAACATTTAATTGTGGAATTAATAAAATGTATAAATTCAATTACTCATTCCATCTTAATCTCAAAATAATTAAAATATATTTTAACCATAACGTCCCGATTATTACATTTGAGCGTACCACGAACCCAAATAGCGTACCGACTATGTATACCCCTCGCGTACCTAATTCTTTGAGGGTTGCGTACCACGTACCCGAATTCGTATCACGTACCGAAGCGAATTGCGAACCGTGTGACTATGAGCTGCACTAGAAATTCCTACCAAAGAAAAGGATCCACCATATCTAAATTACCACCATCTCTTGGAGGTTCCAAGTCAAAATATTACCTTCCCATGTGACAATGCCAAACACAATGCTTTGATTTTCATAAACGCACACTACAAGCTTTGATTGCCCAACCAAACACAATGCCAAAAAGTTGTTCTGATGCCATTACAAACCCTGCACTCAACTAAGCCAGCAAAACCTGAAACAGAATTGGCTGAACAAAAATTAGAAAACGATCTCGCCACCAAACTGAATCACCGTTACATATGACATTCTTATCACTAACAAAAACTTTAATCTCTGGACTCTTGTATCTAGCTCTAAGCTCCGGGGTTGGTAAACAATAACATGATCAACAAAAGGGAAATCATCAACTCGGGGTTGGTAAACAACAAATATGAACAATCACTAGAGTAGTGACCATACTTTTGACAATTGAAACACTGAATGTGACTTTCGTCAAGTTTTCGACCACCGCCTCTTCCTCTGTTTGCAACACCACGTCTTTGGTTGCTTTGGTATGAGGGCTTTCTCTTATTCGACCAACTTTCTTCTTGGTGATTTCGACCAGTCAAATTGTTGTAGCCTCTTTTACCTTTGTTGTCATTCCAACTTACTTTTCCTATCTTTTATTTTGTTGATTGAGCCTGCAGAGTCGTATCGCTCTTCGACTTGCCTGCAGCTCTTTCAACCATTTTTTATTCATGAGATTCAAGCGTCCCTTGAAGTCATTCCTTTGTCAATGTCGACAAATCTTTCGACTCTTCTATGGCAACTACCACGTGGTCGAACTTTGGAGCCAATGACCTCAAGATCTTTGCAACGACAGATCTTGATGTCAATACTTCTCCATATACCTTGATTTGATTCACCAGTTTCGTAACCTAAGTGAAGAAATCAGTAATGCTTTCACTTTTCTCCATCTAAAGCAATTCATACACTCTTTTGTGAGTTTGTAACCTCGCCTCTTTAACCTTCTATGCGCCTCCAAATGATTTTTCCAGAATTTCTCATGCTTTTCTTTCGCTCATTCAACATCACTCAGCTTTTCAAAATTATTTGGATCAACACATTGATGAATTATAAAGAGGGCTTTATAATTCTTCTTTTTCAATTCTTTATGTGCAACTTTTTCTTCATCCGTTGTGTTTTCTATAGGCGGTGTTACTCCTTCTTTCACAAGATCTCAAAGATCTTGATAACACAAAACAACATTCATGTGTTTACACCAATTCTCGTCATTCTGACCCTTTAACATTAGGAGACTTGTCGGGAAATACCCATTCGAATGATTCATTACCATCGTGAATTTCTTTCGAGAATCGCTCAGTCAGTGTTCTAGATATCAGATGTTGGAATTACACCAAACTCTATATATGGAGAATTCTAAATCAATCTTGATGAACAAGATTCAATCAACCCGATTGAATTATCTCTTGTTCTTCACTCTTCACTCGAGTGAATCACCAAACTTGGTGCAAGATGATTATGCACATCAATTAACAATGGAGGGAGAAAAAAATGAATTGAGGAAGAAAGGTGAATTAGAATTTGGAAAAATTAAGAGGAGAAAGAAGAATATTTTCTGCAGAGTTTCTCTCGGCTTCCAAACTGAAAGTATTCATTGCAAACTGCAAGTATTCAATGTTATATAAAATAAGGGCTACTCCCTCTATTTCTAGTTTTGGTTGCTTTCTCCCTAAGACAAAAGCCCAAAACTACAAAAGTTCAAAATACCTATTTTGGTCTAAGTTGAAATCTTGTGTCAAACAACATGCTTCGACATTTTGACATTTAATGCAACTCGACAAACATTAGACTATTTCGACACACCCTTGTTTCTGTCGAGCAACATACTGCTTCGACACAAGGGAATACAATCCCAACAACTCCCACATAGTTTCATATTATTTTCAAATTGTCCATTAACAAATTTGAGTCAAAAGTTTGAACAAAATTTTCAATAGTTCATTCTAAATTTTTGATAACAGATCAAATTTCCAATAACTCAATTAAATTGCCGATGTTTACTTATACCGATCTTTTTTTTTTTTTTAAATCTAGTATCTTTAAACTAATACCACCATTTTCAAAATTATCTATATTGTACGGGAAAATATCCGTATTGTGAGATGTTTTAACATAATCAAGAAATATATAATTGTAATATTTGTTTTATTTTTAATTTTTAGGACTAAAATCACAGTATTATTCATATTTTAGAGATAAAACTTAATAAAGAAATTAACAAAACTTAAAATAATAAGTTGTGTGTCGATAATGAATAAAAGATAAAAAGAGTAATAAATTTGGGATGCCAAGTATAAATATATATTACTAAAATTTACATAAAGAATATAATATTCAAAAGTAAAAAAGAAAAAGATAACGAGAGTACACTCTACTTACTTACTACTTAACTATTTTGAATGTAAATCGAATTTACTTTTATGTAGGTTATTTGTTTTTCTATATTTGAGCACACAAAGTAAATCACCATTGGTCAACACAAAGTGCAACCACGTGTCTATAACAGTCTCATACAAATTTAATGAAAACTAGTAACAAACCCGTGCGTTCGCACGGGTTCTGGTATGGGATGCACATTTGTTTCAGATGTATATTTTTTTAATTAAAAAAATATTTGATTATCCGTGAGAAAATAATAATTAAATGTATAGTTAATAAAAAAATATTTTGATCAGTAACTCCATGTTCCCGTTAATAATCAATATTTTGATCAATAACTTCATGTTCCCGTGTACAAATATTATTTTCATTTAGGTAGTGTTATCAAAAATATTTAGATCAATAGTAAATTTTTGTATATAAAAATATTTAGATCAATAATAAATTTTTTTCTGTATATCATTTTTTGATAAAAAATATTTAGATCATAAATACTATTTTTTATATAAAAATATTTAGATTACGAATAATTTTTTTCATCTTGTTTTTATGTAGTTATAGAGAAACTAATGTTTCCATCTTATTTTTATGCTATGCACAAATTTATTCACATATGCACGAGTTTTATCTAGTATCAAACTCGTGCATACACACGTGTTCGGATGTGTTACGCGCATTTGTTTACATAATATATTTATTTTAAATATAAGATTAAAAAAGAAAAGAAAAATATTTAGATCCATAATAAATTTTTCGCAATAAAAATATTTAGATCAATAATATTTTTTTTCGTATAAAAATATTGTTTTTGTTTATGTATTATTAAAAAACTCGTGCATACGCACGTGTTTTGGTCTGTTACGGGCATTTGTTTACATATTATATTTATTTTAAATACAAAGTTAAAGAAGAAGAAAAATATTTAGATCAATAATAAATTTTTTGCATATAAAGATCTTTAGATAAATAATAGGTTTTTTGCTGTAAATTATTTTTATATAAAAAATATTTGTTCATAAATATCATTTCTCGTATATAAAAATATTTAGATCAATAATAGATCAATAGTAAATTTTTATATATAAAAATATTTAGATCAATAATATATTTTTTTTCGTATACATTTTTTATTAAAAAATACTTGGATCATAAATATCATTTAAATTTAAATATTTAAATTGAATATTTGTGTTATCTTTTTAATATAATATAATATATTATTTTTTAAAAAAGATCTTGATTGCAAACATAATAATAATGACATACTAAATTACACGGTCACACTTTTGAAAAAACGCTGTAACACTCTATTAAATTTTATTAACGTGTACATTAGTTAAACTCTGCACTACTTTGTTTTCTCTCTCTAATACTCTATTATTAAACTCAATTATTTTTTTTACCATCATTTTAATCAATAAATAAATATTCCATCAAAATTTATTTACTTCTTTCTTTTTTTTTCTTTAATTTTTTTCATATATAAAAGGGTATTTTTCTATAGTTATTCTAAAATATTTATATATAATAATAGTAATAAAAATTAATTAATTTTAGATTAATATACCCTTGGGGATTAAATAAATTTTGAAATAGCTTCAACATTGAAACAGACACACTTTATTATGATAATAAAAATAATTAATTTTAAATTTATATATATTTTATTACCAATATCTATTTCTCAACCGTTGTAGACACATTTTAATAGATTTTAATAGGGTCATAAAGTAATATTTACTGATAAGATTTAAAGAAAAGTAATTAACACACTCAAATCATAAATCATCTTTTAATTTCATATAAAAAATTTATAAAAAAATTAATTAAAAAATATAATGAAAATACGGTAAGTCATAATTAGACTAAAAAAGACATTGTGATGAAATAAAGATAAATAAATAAATTTATTAGTAATGTAATATAAAAAAAAATAGAAACGTGTGAAGTAGTGGTAAAATGCAATAATAAATTAATTTAATAATGAATTAATATACAATGATATATGAAATGAAAAAGTTTTGTTAGAAAACAAATAATTTTTTTAGTAGTTATATAAGTAAAAGAATAAATATTACATAAATTAAAACAGTATGGAAAAAAATGAGGTGATGTTGTATTTTATTTTAATGAACAAACGTGTTATAATGGATCATCTCTAATATATTATATTTTGACATCTATGTAGTATATGTTCTTGCAGGTTGATTTTATATTATTTTAATTAACATAATAATTTCATCAATATTTTAAAAACACATATGAATGAATAATTGAAAATAATTGATTTGATATCTCACATTAAAGATTTTAACCAAAAATAAAGATTACTATTGTTATATTTTCTATAATAATTAATACATAAATTATAAATTAATAATAATAAATAAAATTTAAAAGGCATACGCTGAATGTAGTTTTATGATTTCATATATTGATATAATATTTTTTTATAGTATTTTTATATTGAAAAAAATTGTGACATTCTAATAATTAAAAACTACATTTAATTCCATAACTATCCTCCAACACAAGGTTTATACAATTACTAATATGAAAAAGTGATAATGGTGACAAAATATGATAGAAAAGTTTTTTTAGTTTTGTTAAGTTATTTATAGAAATTATATTATGATTATGAACCAATATTAATGAAAAAAATTAAAGAGAGATTTTGCACATCATATATAAATATTTATTCTTATGGTAAAAAAGGAAAATTTACAAAGATAATTTTTTTTTTTGACCAAAGCAAACTTAACTTCTTTCATTCAATAAAATTGTTGCAATACAATGAGGTAAATAATTAACAAAACTACGTCGAGACCAAGAATTGGCCGCCTTTGTTAAACAATGAGCAACCATATTCGCTTGACGCTTAACAAACTCTACCTCGAAGTTTGGAGAATCGAGAAGCAATAGCTTAATAGAACGAATAATAAAACTAAAATTTACAAAGATAATATTTTTAATCTATTTTATTCTTGTGAATGAACTATAATTAAAAATGGCAAATAATGTTAAAAATTAGAAAAAAATATATATATATAATAGTATTACACCTACTAATTTTCTTTTAATGACAAATAAAAGAACATTTTTGTTATGGCAAGAATATGATGGAATCATATTCATCGGTTCATGTGTATACTCATTCTATACAAATGTATTGTACTTAATTTGTAGACACAAAGTAACTTAATTTGTTAGCGTCTTTAAAATGCCGCAGATTATTTTTATCAATAAATTTATTGCATTCTAATTTTCGTCACAAATAAACGTTTATTGCATTTATTTCAAAACAATAACAATTTAATTAAACCTCATTTAATACTCCTTATCCAGTGCCCCGGGCACTGGTTAGCAGGACCCTATTAAAAAAGACTTTTACATGTTCTACCTCCCAGAAATAGTTGAACTAAATACTCATATTAAAAGGAAGACTCTAAGCAATATAAAAGTAACTTATTTATTATTGTTTTACATGATGTCCTGTAGCAAAACAGACCTAAATTGTCGCAAAACAGAAGTCAAATCATGCAAAAAGTAACAACCAATTGTCATAGCTGATAAAAGTAGCAGGTCACAATTAATGATGAGTTAACCCTTACTTGCAGAATTTTCAAAAAAGCGAGAAGCTATCAATTCTTTTGACCGGTTTCAAACTGCATACAGGCTGAAATAGATGTAATTTTCTGTGTTGGAGAAAATTCAGAGAAAAAGAAACCACACCAAAACAAATTTATAAGTAAACCCATAAAAAATAAAATTAAATAATATATAACAATAAAGAGGATGGTGAGTAAAATAATAAAAAAACTAACATTTTTATGTAAATCCAAAAAGAAAAACATTTAACTAAATGTGTAAGCCCTATTTTTTTTTTACTATAAATCAACCATAGAAGAACTATAAAGACAAGATTTGACTAATATAACAAAAAGATGTGATTTTAAAAAAAAAAAAGAAAAAAAAGAAAAGATAAACATACCTTAGAGATGGATGAAGAAGATGAATATCCTCCATAAGCATAATAAAATCTGTCAGAAATTCAAAACACAAAATATTTAATCAACAAATCATTGTTCAATTAACAATAAATCATATTTTGGTTGAAAGATACAACTTTAGATTTAAAAAATCAATACCAAACTTTTTTGAAACTTCATATTTTTAAGATCTTTTTTTTCTTTCGACTCGCCAGATCTGTTGAAAACCTAAAATAAAATAAGAGGAAAAGTATGTGCACAATAAGGTGAAAAAGAGAAAATAAAGATGAGATTTGACTAATATATAACAATAAGAAGTGATTTTTAGCAAGAAGTTAAAAATACCTTTCAGAGTTAGACGAAGAAGATAAACAATATCCTCCATAAATAGAACAAAACCTGTCCGAAAATCAAAGCCCAAAATATATAATCAACAAACCATTTTGATTTTAAATATGGAGATTTTGATTTCAAATCCGGTGGATTCGGTGGTTTTGATTTGAGATCTAGTGTTTCCGCCATAAGTCATTTCAGATCGGAAAGATGAATGAGAGAAGATAAATATTCACTGAAGAGTGATGAATAGAAACTGAAAAACATAAAAACAAAAACTGAGTTAGTTAGTAAAACATGCAAAATAAATAAAGGTTTGTAAAATAAAATTTACTCCATGGATGATGAGTGAGTTGATAAAGAAGATGATGTCTTCAGGTGTAAACTGATAAGTGAAAAAGAAAAAAAAAAGTAAAGAGAGGTTTGAGAGAGATCTCAAAAGAAGAGAAAATAAAAAAGAGACTTGTATGAGCAAAAAGAAGAAAAAGTAAGTTAGACAGAAAAAGAACAAAAAAGAAACAATGTATTGGAAAATCAAAGACAAAAAATGCAAAAGTTAAATTGCATTGGAAAAGACAGAGTTGATTTAAAATGAGGTTAATAAAATATGTGGAAATATGAAAAGTTACCAAAGAGCATTAAATGCAAGAAATGTAGTACAATTGAAAAACAAAATTGTGTTAATATTATCAGCATTTTCACGTGAGATAGCAAAGTAAGAGTTGGAGAATAGAGAAGCTAGACATGTGGCACATTGTAGAAGCAGAAGGGTATAATGGTACTTTCCAGAGCAATTGATTTTCTTATATTGTAGATATGTTTCTCTTTACTCTCTTCAAATACTCCCTCCGTCTCATAATAAGTGTCCCATTTGCACTTTTCTTGTGTCTCAAAATAAATGTCCCTTTAGTCAATCAATGCAATATTTATTAATTTTTTCCACTAGTATACCCCTATATATTAACTTTCACGTTTTTCAACTACTCCACTACCTATAATAAATAAGGGTACTTTAGTAAATGGTATTAAATTTATCACTAAAATCAATACATCTAATCATTTTCTTAAGAACCGTGAAAAGTTCAAATGGGACACTTATTATGAGACGGAGGGAGTAACTCACTAACTCCTTCAAATCTCTGTATCCTCTTCCCATGTTCTCCCAATCTCAACATAGTTCAAACTGTGACTAAGAGGAGATATGTACAATGATAGTCGAGTCTCGAATACATGATAATGGAGAAGTCTTGGGAATGGATGAAATTGGTAAACAGGTAGTGAAAATCAAGAGTTCTTGCTTTCTGTTTTTTTTTTTTTTTTTTGCAATTTGTTTTTCTATTCATTTTATTGCTTAGTTTTTTTTTCTTAGTTTTATATGCATTAGTTATAAATTAAACACACTGAGTTTTATATGCATTAGTTAATAAGTTTAACCCATTTCATATTCAAAATTATCCAATTATATCTACATGTTAGTTTTATATGCATTAGGAATAAAATTTTTTATTTTTTTTTACAAATATGTCGCATGATGAAACTCGCATATTCCATTGTTTAACATTAGAAAGTAAGAGATCGTTAACAATAATAGTATACACATCTTGATTTTGAGGAGACTTAAAACAACATTCTCTATCTCCCCGTAGTCAAAGTTTGTTCATAAATTTTATGTTCCTACCATCTCTATTGTTTAACATTAGGTATAAGTTAAACATACTCAATAAATAACAATTTTAATTCAATGTTAAATTCAAATAAAATATAAATTTTTCTTTTTTGTAACTTCAATATTAAAAATTAGCACAAGAAATAACAACTACATAATATTATTATGGTGTAAATGATGTTTTAAGTATATTAAATCATTAGATACTTGAAGCAAAAGAAAATGTGTTGGCACAAAAATTTAGTTAGCCAAGTTGTTTGGATGATATTATTTAATTGGAGGGGTGGGAGTAGGTCAGACCAACTAATAATGGTCTATGGCTTAAAGTTTAGGCTTTTTTATAAGATTAGGGCCATAAATCATCAAAAAGTCTTTTAAGTCTATCGAGTTGATCTATTTAAATACACATGAATAATTTTTTTATTATTATAATATATTTTATACTTTGAATTAAATTATAAAATTAAAAAAATTATGAAAATAAGATAAAAACTCCTTCTGAACAAATTCAAAAGTTGTTTTCATAAATTTTTCTAAGCAAATAGTCTCACAAAACTTATATCACTAAGTAAGTTAAGATAACTCTATACAAACAAATTTTTTCGTATCATTGATTTTTTAAATTTTTTATCTATATAAACTTTAATTGAATTGCTAATTTATATATGTTAAAATGAAATAGACTTTTTAAGTAGGCTAATCAGGCATTTGAAAATATCAGATTCATGCTAAAACTATAGATCAGACTCAAACTTTAAAATTTTTAACAGGTCAGGCTTAAACTTGACAAAGTCGTCTACAAGATGATGTTAAAAGTAACTTTAGAAACAATACCAAATTATGTCATTTTAAGTTAGTTTTTTTGGTTTGAAAGTAATTTTAGAAACAATACCAAATTATGCCATCTTTAAGCTAGTTGTTTTTTTTGATCTGTAGCAACGGCGGGAACCTGGTCAACTCTCTCGGAAGTTTTAGTCGGTGACAGAGATTTCCTGAAGAATTTTGTTCCAGCTTAATGCTCATCACAATGTTCAAGATTAAAACATGAGATATGAGTTTTTCTTTAAGTATTTTGCGAAACTTGAAACGGATGGAAGTTTAAATGGCATTGACATAATTAACTTATAAATAAATGTTTATGAAAAAAAATATGGTAATCCGGATTAAAATTCAGGATTTGACATAAAATATTTGTTATATATCATATGCTTCTTTTCAATAAAAATTTATAATTGCTATCACTATCGGTTACTAGTTGCAGCAAAATAAACTATTGAAGTTAACTATGGCCCTTAAAAAAACTCTATTGAAAGAACAAACTGGAAATTTTCACTTCATTTTCTTTTTGTGGAAGCTTGAACATTATCTTCTTTCTTCAAGCATTTCTTTGATTTCTCATTTTCGATGAGACTGATGCAATATACACGTGATCCAATATGATTTACATCTAGACCAGCTTTCTCACAACCATCGAAGAAAATTGATTCATCTTCCTTTCCGATTCTACGTCTCCAGCTCATCAAAAAAGCTGGCCATGGCAACACTACATCTCCTGCAAGCACAAGACTGGATAAAGGTAGAGTTACTAAAAAAACAAGATGTTTAAAAGGGTATTTTTTAAAATACCATTGGTGTCATCATTCCCAGTTTGTGAAACTGTAGTCCTCTCTCTAGGTTTGTAACTTTTGAGAAGAAATGTAATGGTTTGTATCAAATTTGGGTACTGCTTCACATCTACAAACATTTAAAATTTAGAGAAATTAGATAGGAGCCGTTTCTACCTGTAAAAACATTAATATTCTTTGAGAAAGAAAGGAAAGATGAAAGGACGCCATAAGAGAAGTGTTAGTGGTTAATATTATGGCTCAGTTTGGTAAAACTAGCTGGTAGTTGATAGCTGGTAGCTTATAGCTGATAGCTGGTAGTTGATAGCTGGTAGCTTTTAGCTGGTGACTGATAGCTGATAAGCTAATATGAGTGTTTGGTAAATTAGCTGTTTCATTAGCTGTTTCATTAGCTGATAAATACAAAATGACATAAATGATCATTTTAATTAATAAGGGTATAAATGGAAAAAAAAAGTCACAAGCTAAAAGCTACAAGCTCAAAAGCTACTTCAAATAGCTTTTGAAAAAAGCTACAAGCTAAAAGCTAAAATAGCGTTACCAAACAGAGCTTTTTCATTAATGTGAGCTGAAAAGCTAAAAGCTAAAAGCTAAAAGCTCTTTTTTGGGTGTTACCAAGCAGACTCTATGTCAGTTTTACTGTTTTAGTCCAATAACAACTTTGACTATTCTTTAATGGATAAATTGCATTAGTGATAATGAACAAGTGTTATCAATGGCGGATGGCGGCAACACACAATGGCGAAGAGCCAGAAACCTGACATATGATATATGTACGGCACTGCCAACCTTAAAAAATTTGGCCATGGCGGAGAACCTAAAAACCGTCACCGATATCTGTCATGGCTGATATTTGACAACTCTAATGAACTAATGTTTCTTTAAGAATGAAAAAGGGTAACCAAGCCAGTAAATTAGAAGATAATAAATAATCTTACACAATAAGATGTCACTCGCAATGATCAGGTCCCAATCAGGGTCAGAATTTGGAAACTTGTCTCCCCAGGTATCTGAAAACATAAACATACACTAAGTAAATCTAAAAGAAAAAGTAATGAGACTAAATAGTAAGAAAATACTACATTAAACGATATAGAATTAGAGGAAATATATGTAAGTCTAAACAAGCAAATATTTACATTATGATCATATTAATTCTGAAAGTAATCATCTCCGAAACTAGAGCTAATCACGCTGAACAACCTAAGTGAGTGTAATATCTAAATACTAAATACTCCCTCCGTCTCATAATAAGTGTCCCATTTGCACTTTTCTTGTGTCTCAAAATAAATGTCCCTTTAGTCAATCAATGCAATATTTATTAATTTTTTCCACTAGTATACCCCTATATATTAACTTTCACGTTTTTCAACTACTCCACTACCTATAATAAATAAGGGTACTTTAGTAAATGGTATTAAATTTATCACTAAAATCAATACATCTAATCATTTTCTTAAGAACCGTGAAAAGTTCAAATGGGACACTTATTATGAGACGGAGGGAGTATCATCCATGTTCTTATTTCTAACTCATTACACATGTGCTTAATTGTAACAAGTAACAACCCTTCTCAAGTTAGAGTGTATGTGTCATATATGCCGAGCATATTAAAACAAAGTCAATGCACTACCCTCTAAGGAATTAACAAACATATCCACAACCTGGTCGTTGGCAGGACAAAAATATTTGGTTTTTTATTGGAAAAGGGACCATTAGCATCTATCTGTTTGAGTATTAAAAGATGATTACTTGATTAGATCATTTGAAGAAATACTCACGTTTAATATGAGGAATGACGGGTAAATCATTTGCACTACTGTTGTGAGCTATGTTTTCCATTATCTCTTGATCATCATAGTCTGAAGTTGTAATATCAATATTATATGATTTTCGAAGAAATATGGCCAAAGCACCTGTACCACTGAAAACGAATGCAGCAAAGCAAAGACAAGAAATGAAATCAAAATTCCGAAATTAAAGAGCTATCTACAAAGGATGTGAAACTATTTAACTATATGACAAAAAATTTATGTGACATGCATCTCATGGTAATACAAATACTTGCATTTATGTAATCACCAACAAGGATCAACTATCCATCTCTAACTATGAACATGTTAATACATTTTTATGAGAGAAGGCAGTTAAGTTAAGAGTGGTTATTGATAGATGCATGCGCCATGCAGATGATAAAGGATCAAGTTAAGAAATTACATGAATTGGAAAACTTAAAGCTTTTACAAAAGAAATACATACTTTGCAACTATAGCGAATATAAACAAATGGATGTATTAGTAACTAAAATACCTCCCCAACTCAAGGATACGCCGTCCTTCAATGCATGATTTGTGCTGAACTAACCATTCTGCAAACGCAAAAGTTCCAGGCCAGAGCAAATTAGCATTCAATTGATGAAAGGAAAATTCTCGGATAATCAACTCCTGCATAAAAGATAAAGGCATAAAGCTGCTCAAACAAATACAATATTGATGCTAACAAAACCTCAAGCACGAGAAGAAATGAAGTTCAGAAATGTTTTATGTCATGTCAGCGGAATACTCGGAAATAACATGTCTAACAGAAACATTATCACATACAAAATGACCATCTCAAGTTCTCAACAGAAACAACGAGAGCAAATGGCATCTATTGGCTAAACAAAAATAGGAATTCATTTCATACACATTAAGTACAGTGGAAAAAAATGCAATCTAATACCATGTAAAATTATTTGATCCAATAGTAAGGCCCACTTAGTGATTGTTGGATCTTAAGTCTTAACATTCCACCATGCTTCACCTTCTTAGCATCCATATGCAATATGGTTGTGCACTAGTCCTTTGACTACTCTCAGGTTAACAAAACAATGTTATATCATTCTCCCTCAAGCACGTCATATCAGCATATTATTGCAAGCCGTTATTTTTTGTATTTGAACACTAGACATTACAACTTTACTTTAACCATAGCCTAAATTAAGCTATTAGAAAAGTTGTAATTGTAATGATGGCTTCTTTATTTTTATTCCTTTACTCTGATACATAGCAAGCAAGTGTATACTGCCAAGTGCCAATCTTTAATTTCAACCCAACCAAGTACACCTTACAATTTGAAAAATTGGTAGGTCGTTTAAAAATGTTTGTAACACTAAGATCTTAATAAGAGAATGACTACTTTTCTAACTCTTTAGAAACCCTCAGTGTTGTTGATGGCGGAGAGCCAAAATCCCGCCATACCGGCCGCTCTGTAGCACCGTTATAGTAGATTGTGGCGGAAAACCTGTAATATCGGTCAATATTTACCATTGCGGCGACCCCAAAAACCAGCATGTATATCAGCCATAGGGACCATGGTGCCGCTATTTGATAACACTGGAAACCCTACATAGTTGGTGATATTTGTTGATATTAACTCAGCAAACTACAAACTAGCTTTACAAAATTTCATCTCCCCATGGTAGAACACACCGGCTCAAAAATTCCACATTCTATAACGCATATCAAATTGCATTTCAACTAAGGCAACGTTACAATCAAGGTAAAGATCTCCGGCCGTGATCCAAACCACATCAGGGATTTCACCACAACAGTTGTTGAAACCACATCAGGGATTTCTCCACAACAGTTGTTGAAAACACATCAACCATAACACATACCTATTGCATTTCAATGAGGAAAAATTACAACCAAGGTTTTAACTTTTAAATAAAGTCTATGATAGGGCAATATCAACTACATTTGACCGCAATTCTCTACAATATGAAAGATCTCGGTGCAACCTTTACCGCTATTTAAAACTGTCATCACAATCTCATTTTTCCTATATCAACAACTCTCTAGCACGGACACCTATAATAATTACATTAAATTTTTCACTTTTTAAAATTATTACCAGTGTCGACGTGTTAGTGTCAGTTCCATAGATCAACAAGACTCTAATAAGTAACAGATATTTGTAGATAACAGGCATAAATAATATGCATTTGAATTCCAAACTGAACTCCAGTAAAGAGAACCCTAAACAAAGTACTGCAGCAAGCAATTAAGCTAAATGCTTTAACCCAGATGATGAATATGATTATAAATTAAAAATTGAAGATATTGTTAAAGATGGAAGGTTTACCATTCCAGGAAACTGATGGTTCCTCTGAACATAGGTTTCCTGATTCTCTGCGTTTTCCTCAACTGTATTCAGAATTCAGAAACACAAATTGTCAAGGGAAGGGATAAGAAGCATAGATAGAGAGATAGAGAGAAGGAGAAGTACCGCTGGTGTGAGTGTCGTCGTCTTGTTCATCGAAGAAGAGGGATGATGGAGAAAAGATGGCTATGTCCATTTGTTATGCTTACAAGCTCGAGAATTCAATTTTAAATCAGGAGAATATTTTGAATCAAGAGTTTTTGGGTCAAGAGTGAAGTGTTTCGTTCCCGGAATTGGGTTTTAATTTATTTTTTAAGGAGAGAGGGCGGATGTGGATTATTATTTTTTTTTAGAATTTCTTATTAGGCCCATTGTCTTCTCGGTCACCCGTGCTGAAATTTTCAAAATATCCATTTATTTCGGAAATAGAGTTATTTTTTAGAAAAAAAGTGTTTTTGGAAGTGCATCTCCGAATTCACTCTTGGAAGAATTCGGAAATGTACTTCCGAAATATCCTCTGATACAGAAACCATGAAACAAACAACACCGCTTCGATTTATTATAAAACATGAAAATTACAAACATCGTATAACATAAAATTAAAGTTACATATTGTTAAACACGCGTAGGTGAGGATGAGTCAACATTTTGATAACGTCGGGCCCCGATCTTTGAAGTTTCACATCCAACTCGATCGGACCCTTCGAAGAAAATCGGTCAAATATAAACCACAAAACTGCTAAATCCTCGTCGTTCTTGACTTCAAATGGGGTGAACTCGACGTCTCCCTCGTCGTTAAGCGAAGGCGAGCGTACTCAAGCTTGACAACCTTCCGATTTTCCGGATATTGCAAGAGAGTGTTGAGCGACGTTATCAATTCCGCGAACGGCGTGTCGCGCGAGAAGCGAAATTGGAACGGCGTCGGGTAGCCAGTAAGATTGATTGAGTTTTGGAGAGGGTTTGTGATGAAAATGATGAAATAGTGAAGGAGGGAAAATTGTGTATATGAACATCGTATTTCGGAAATACACTTCCGAAATAATACCTAAAACATTTTTTTTATTTTTCAGTGGTTTCGTAGATGCATCTCCGAAAACACCACAAAAAAGGTGTTTTCAGAAGTGCATTTCCGAATTCTGGGAAAATCTGGAAAAAAAATTACTTCGAAAATGCATTTCCGAAGTGAGGGTATTTTTGGGTTTTCGCTGGAGGTTATCTCCATAGGGGGGTTTGTAAAGAAAATCTCTTTTTTTTACTAGAATGCCACCTTAAGAGAGTTGTTAAAGTGGACTATCTGACTCTAAATTGACCGGTACTAAGTAATGGGCCTGAGATTTTTTAGAGTTTGGTAAAAAAAAGTCTTATTATAATATGAACTCGAGAGTCCGAGTCTGAATCTAGAATAAAATAATATAAATATTAATATATATTTTTTAAATATATAACTATGTGTGCCTAATGTGCCATCCACAGTCTATATAGTCTAGGCCTAATGATTTGTTGAGACCTCGTTATGGTGACATTTCCATGAAGGTGTTGTGTAGTGATATTAATGGGAAAGTTCTACTTTCTCAATCTATTTGGTAGAGGGATATTATCAAGATAGGTTCCTTTTCCTTTAAAGATCCTATGGTGACTTTTTGTAAGTTTGATATTGTTAAAAGTTTTAATATTTCATTTTGGGAAACTATTTGGTTGGAGGAGTCTAACTTAAGGGAGGAGTTTTCGACTCAATATCTTGTTTGAAAAAAGTGTTGGTGGCTGGTATGGGGGTTGGAGTAATAGTGTTTGGTGTTGGGGCGATTTTGGTATTAAAGATAATTTGTTGACTACGGACAATCATTTGAGACTTTCTTCTCTTGTTTTGAAGTTAGCGAGTGTAGAGATTGGGGTGTTCTATCATCATAAGGTAATTTGGTCTGCGGATTCAGTTGGTGTTTTTCGGTATCTTCTTGTTATGACTTCTATGCAAGATTTCGTATTCCTTTTGACCAACGTAATAGGAATGATGCGATGTTGGGCAAGATATGGAAAACAGAGGTTCCTTAAAAAATCAAGGTTGGAGACTTTTTGTGAATAGGCTTCCAACAAAGAACCTTTTGAAGAATATAGGTATTGTCTTTTCTTTAAACTCTTTAAAGTGTCCTTTTTGTGATATTGATTTTGAGAGTAGGGATCATTTATTTTTTGATTGTAAAGTGGTAAAGATTATTTAGAATGATATTGCTCTTTGGATTGGTAAACCGGTTGGTATAGAGGAGGAGTACTTATCAAATGGTATGGATTGGTACTTGTTTTGTAAAGGTAAGAAGATTAGGGAGGACAAATGGAGAGTTTTTTGTAAAGGTGTAAAAAAAACCGAGTATCCTTAACCAAATTGATATCCAAATTATTCCACTTTTTAAAATCTAATTCAAATACTAAAATATAAAAGCGGGTATCCATTTTATTATCCAAATATAAACCGGTAGTTATTGGGTACTCAAATTTTATCATGTATTAAATTTATGTATTTGTTTTTTTATAGTTCACCATATACAAGTTAAATTTTTCGAACAACATATTAATAAATTCTTATTTTAAAATATAATTTTAAATAATTTTCCTGCCTAAAACAAGTTTACATTTCTAATGTTGATTTGAAGATTAAATTTTGTGCTATAGTTTATACTCTTTTTAAATTGTGAATCTATATAATTATATATATAATAATTGAAATTTATTTGTAGTGTAGAAATGTTTACATTGCATATCACAAGCATGATGATCATATATACTTTCCTTGGCAAAAACTGAGGTGAATGCAAACATTTTGCCAAACATTCCTCGTTGGGAGAATAGTATTCCTCGCACTCGTACTGATGATGAGTACTCTCGTCAAATTTATTTTTAAGTATTTAAATTTAATTAGATAATTTTTTTAAGAGCCAAATTTCAACAGTTTCTTTTAAAAAAATTATTTTGAACATAAATTAGTTAAAATAAATAAACTTGTTAAAGAAAATAAGACCGTGTTGGATACAAAATTGTCCACACCAATGTTGTTGAGTTCAGCCTAATTCCAACTTTAAACGCTCCACACCAATTTCCACTTATAACCTGGAACAACAATACTGCTATTCTCCTTCACACGGGGGCACAAAAGTAATCCCAACCTCACCACTCATAACCACCGGCCGCACCGCCATTTCAAATCAAATCTTATGCTTCCTGCCGATGTGGCAAACCGCCATGCTTGTCGTCATGCTATTTATGATGGCGCGTGTAATCCCATGCTTCCCATGAAAGAGCTTTCACTTGGTGTTTATGTACTTGATCATTCGTGTCTTCTTTGTTAAGAAAACAACCGCGACAAAACAATATCAGATGGTGCCGATATTCATATTGTTATTCAATGTTTTTGTGATCAAGAGCAAATTGTGGTTAATTTACACCGCGACGATCTTAATTACTATCACAACACCTATACCGATCAGAATGACAAAAATTTTCATGGGACTACAACACGACCATGACCATTATTTAAGACCTTGAGTAATAGTACTCATTATTATTTTTGTCCAAAATTAAGCAAACAATCATGACATGACTAACTAGCTATGTAGCACCAGCACTTTTGAGAATTTGAAATATATATACCACGTTCAAACAAGACTATTTATGATTGCATACCATATTATTTAAAAACATTTTATTTTAATAATATAACATCAACTAAATCCTAACCAATAGAAGCACACCACTTTATTTTCTTAATTGAAATTATTGATGTTGTTTTGTGACTGCTGACTCTTCAATGTGATGACCATTTGATGGTTTGGAAATGCACAAAGCTCTTTCCCATTCAAAGTTTTTCTGGAAGCTCCAGTTGGTGACATTTACAGTAGTCTTTTCATCCACAGCAACAGGATCATATGGTGAATCTTCTGCAAATTCATTTGGCATTGATTTCCAGTGTAGATTTGGTTCCCAATCCGATTCTTCGAGGATCTTCAGTATCTCTTTTACCACTATCTTGCTCCCCTCGCGGGACAAATGAATTCCGTCCCTATCAAATGACACACAATCAGATACATCAGAAACAAGTTTGAACTTTTTCATCAGGCATTCAAATAATGTTGAAGCCGTTAGCCGTGTCATAATCAATACTTACGTAAAGCAAACATCTGACCAATCGTCCCTTTGCTGAAGTGCTGACCAGAGGTCAATGGCCTTGACATTCATCTCATGGCTAAGCTTCAAACATGCTTCTGAGTAAAGCTTACATGCTTCATTTGTCCTCTTTAATGGTCCAAATACATTACTGCCTTAAGACCAATAATTTGTTCATTAGAGTTTATGATTGAGACATACATTGAATAATATCAGTTAATAATAAGTATGAGTGAACCAAAACCTGAAACTTTGGTGAATCTGCGCCTCGTTGACCGGAGGAGAGCTGAGCAATATTATGCGAGTCATCTTGGAGAGACTCTGAAACCATTAGTATTAGTCAAACATTGTTGGTATATATTTTTTTTTGATACGTAGATGAAGTAGTACTAACCACTAGAAAGTTACATAACCGTGACTACCAGAGTTCAAAAGTGAAAATAATTAAGTATTATCTCCAGAGTAGTTGAAGATATGGTTTTTTCTTTATTAAAATACGATAGTAAGAGACAAAAAAGAGTAAAGTGATAGAGTGGAGTTCAACCTTAAGATGAGTAATAATCTTCCTCATATTTTCAGTGTATTCTTCAAGGGGTACATGAGGACCAAGGCCAGATGAATGTGGATGAATTGAATCATTACCACCAAAGTACACAATAACCAAAGATGGTTGCTCAACTGCATTCTGAGTTGAAGTTGACAAAGAAAATGGTGATTACTTTAAGTATGAGGAATCAAATATAAGCATTTAAGACAAATGATTCATACCTTGGGAAATATTGTATCCATAACCTGCAAAGCACGCCTTGAATTCCAACCGCAATATCCTCTTAAAATTATATCTGCCTATGTAAAATTTAATATGTGACAAGTTAAACTCATTTATCACTCCGTCCTATATTATAAGCAAATTTTACTTTTTAGATTCATTAAATAATTAATGTATTTGGTCTAAAACGAACTGTTTCAGAAACAGATTTATTTATTTTTTTAAATCCAAAAAGAACTGTTCCATTGCATGCTGTTCTGTTCTTGAAGATAAGAAACTCAACAAAATTTCCTAGTCCATACTTCCCAAGAACAACTTCTCTATTGATAAAAAGTGCTCAACACAATTGATAAATCATGACAAAAAAACTACAAATTTTCATTTCATAGGTTATCTCAACATGCAAAACCAAACTCAAATAAATTTTATTTACATATTTTAAATCTCAAAGTAAGAACAAGAACAACATGAAGAGATATATAAGTAGTTTTACCTTTCTAGAATACAAGTTAGTGAGAATAGCACCCCAACCTTCATCACTATAACTAAGTTGAACAATGGAAGAACCAAACAACACAATTTGAGGCCTTGTTGGTCCTACCATATCTTTCACTTCCACAACCAAATACCTCAAAAAAATTCTTAATTTATAGACATAAATTGTGTTTTCTATTTTCCTCTTTTGCATGCTCTTGTAAAGATATATAGAAAATTCAAACTTTAATGTTTCCTTTTGTTCTTTCTATCTTCAATGTCAACGTCATTTTGCTGTTTTGCACCAAATGTTATTTGTAATAAAATTTGGATGGAAAGTGTATGGTGTAGATACATATGATATCACTTTCATCTTTAAATACTTTTTTCTTTTATTTATGAAGTCTTTAAATACTCTTGAATATGATATGAAATATATAGTTAGTTGAACTGAACATTATAAAAATAATAGGCTCATTGATTATATACCTATATCCCCTTCTACCTCCTAAGTCCTACCCTCATAAATTCTCTATTTAATCTTTGTTCTCTACATTTTTTATTACAAAATATTGACAATGTTTTTCTTAAAAAATTCTTTAAAGACAATGGAGTTGGGGAATATATTGCAATTTTTTTTATTTTTTGAATAAAAACACTTTCATGATTTTTTTTTTGAATTTCTTAAATATCCAACAAACTCAGAAATTGAATTTAATAAAATAAATATATAGTTTGATTTTCTTGTTAAATATGACCGTCTGACGTTTATTCCGATTTTTCTTATATTCCTTGAATGAACACTTGTTCGGGTTCAATTGCATGTTAATTTTTTTCACAGATGCTAAGCTTTCCCTCAAATCCTCATCATTTTGCCTTTCATCCAGACTCTTGATGATCATGTCATCAATGTGTACTTTTAAACTCTGACCAGTCTATTTTGAAAAGATGATGCCCATCAACCTCTAATATGTTTCTCCGACGTTTTTCAAACCGAACAACAAGACCTCATAAAAATTGTGGCGATTGGTCATGAATCCCATTTTTTGTGCATCACTAAGGTTCATCCTTAGCTGATTGTAACTTAAGTAAGCGTCCATGAAATTTATTGAAGAATGCCTTAAAACCTTAAGTGGTGAAGAGAAAAAGCTCATATTTCAAGATTGTAGAAACCAAAAAGCCATAAAAGTATACAGGAGGTTGACGAAAGTGTTAGAACAAGATTCGATTCTACAATCCGTCTCCGAGTTTTGATGATAACAATGTGTATGAACAATTTTGTTATACTGACGTTTGTTATTGTTGAGTATTTAACAAACAGGTTTGATTCTGATGAGAAGGTGTGGCCAAAACATCAGAAGCCATCAGATTATATTTCCGCGCTACAAAGTTGTGGTGAACAGTAGCAACAACTTTAGAAGTAAAAGCATCTGAAGTAATCACTTTGATAGAAGTTTAGAAGAAACCAGTTCTGAAAACCAAGTGCTGAAAGACTCAAAAGACGTAGTTCTGAAGACTCTGGAGACTTGACGATATAAAGACTCAAGTTTCTGAAGAAAAAAGGATTCTGAAGACTAAGTACTGAAGACTCTGAAGACGCGGTTCTGAAGACTCTGAAGACTTGAATTTCTGAAGAATTCAAAGATCATTATTTTTCTTCCAACTCATGTTGTGAGCCTCTGAAGTTCAAGCAGAAAAAGTTAACGTTATACTGTAGTACCGAGTATAAGGTACAGGCGAATGTTCCGCTCCATCCCAAGAAAAGGACGGACGTTGCGTACTATCTTGTCTCCCTCTAGAAGCAAGCCGCCAACATTCTGCAAGATTCAGAATGTGCCGTCCAACGGTTATACTATTTCATTGGTTATAAAAGGGCTTGAAGACTTAAAGAAGAAGCTTAACCTCAACGAACACACTCCCTCTGTATATATTGCTAATAGCTTCATTTTTCTTTTAGTCTTAGATTTGAAAAAGAAAGTTTACATCATGCTTGTGCAGAAGCATTTATACTGTAAACAAACCGTGATCAAAGGTTGTTTGATCGTTCCTTGAGAGACCGAGTGAAGGTCGGCTATCTCGAGAAGTCTAGGACTAGAGAGTCTTAGAGGTTGTTAGTCACAAGTTGTTGCTTGTGCAGGTTGTTAGTCACAGGGGTTGCCTGTGAAGGTCGTTAGTCACAGGGGTTATCTGTGCAAACGTTAGTCACTAGTTGTTGCCCGTGCAATTGTAATTGGTTCGCTTATAGTGGATTAAGTCCTCGATTGAGAGAGGCAAAATCACCTCGGAAGGATGGATTGGACTAGCTTGAGTGTTTCTCATGTGAACCAGTATAAAAATAACATGTTCTTTCCTTTCTCCATCTTTAGTTATTATCAATAGCAAAGAACTTGTTGTTTTAAGAAAAGGGGAATATTTTTATAAAAAGCTTTGTGTTTAAAAACCTATTCAAACCCCCTTTTTATAGTGTTTTTCACACCATCAGTTGGCATCAGAGCTCCGGTTCTGAGGAGTGATAAAGAATTTGAATCTTTATCGAGCACTGAACAGTGTTCAGTACCGATCTAGGCTGTGTGAAAAAAAAGGTTGAAACCATGGGAACACCTGCCAACAATATTACTATTGATAATAACGATAAAGATCATTATAGTTATAAACCTCCTATGTTTGATGGAGAGAATTTTGACTATTGGAAGGATAAAATAGAAACATACTTCATGGCATTTGACTTTGATCTTTGGGATTTGGTAGCTGATGGCTATAATTGTCCAGTAGATTCAAATGGTGTCAAGATTATAAGAAGTGCAATGACTGATTACCAGAAGAAGGCTTACAAGAATCACTTTAAAGCCATGTCAATCTTATTATCTCCTCTTTCTTATGATTTGTATGAGAAGATCACTAATAAAGAGACTGCAAAGTCTATATTTGATTCTCTCAAGATGAATCATGAAGGCAACTCTCAAGTTAAGGAGACAATGGCTCTGACCCTAATCCAAAAATATGAAGCCTTCAAGATGGAAGAAGAAGAATTTGTGGAAACGATGTTTTCAAGATTTCAGATTCTTGTGGCAGGGCTTAAGGTTCTGGAAAAAGGTTACTCTAACTCAGATCATGTTAAGAAGATTATTAGAAGTTTGCCTGCAAAATGGAGACCAATGGTAACTGCTTTGAAACTACCAAAGCATCTGAACAACACTAGTCTTGAGGAACTGATAAGTTCTTTGAGAAGTCATGAGATTAAGCTTCAAGGAGATGAACCTCAAAAGAATGGAAAGTATGTGGCTCTAAGGCCAAAATCTGAGAATACAAAGGCGTGTCAAGCAGAAGAAGACTCGGGAGAAAAAGACTCAAGCAAAGACGAAGTGTCTATGATATCCATAAGATTGGCTCAACTATGGAAACATAGAAAGAGAAAATTTCAAGCATCAAGAAGAACAAAGGATAGAAGTGGATCATCTGGTAAAAGAAAAACTTCTAAACAAGAAGTTATATGTTATGAGTGCAATGAACCTGGACACTACAGAAATGATTGTCCAAAGCTTAGGAAAGAAAACATGCCTAAGAAGATGCTCAAAGCAAAGAAAGGACTCATGGAAACATGGGATGACTCTGACTCAGAAGAAGAAGATTCTGATGAAGAACAAGACAAAGTAGCACTCATTGCTGAAGCTAGCACAGATGAAGTCCTATCAAAGAATGTTCTGACAATAGGAAATGAGTCAGATTCTGATATTCAAAAGGAAGGATTACTTGAAACATACGACAAGAGAAAGGCGTATGTTCCAACATTTGGAACTTAGTCTTGGAGACCTTGTTGGTTTCAGAGGAAATCAGGAAGGATTAATTATTGGCTCTGAAACCAAAGAAAATAAGTGCATGTTGTTAAGGATAGTGTAGAAGCTCAAAAAGCTACAGGATCTAAAATACATAAACACGGGCTGTGGAAGAGTCTCTTAGTTGAATTTATTGTTGATCCTTCGGATCTCACAAAACTAAAAGAAAAATAAAAATAGAAATTGCAAAATAATGATTGTTAGAACAAGATTTGTTCTGATCAATTATCTTAGTTTTGATGATAACAATAATATGAATTTTGCTTAAGATAATATGGTACTCTAATCCAATGCAATTTCCCTTTCAGGAAATATATATAAAGAGTACGCATAATTCAGCGCTCAGAAGCTTTGTCTCAAATGGTTCAGCATGCAACATCAGAACATGGTCTGGCAAGACATCAGAAGATGGTCGAAGAAGAATCAGAACATGGGTCTATGGAAGCATCAGAAGAACATGAGATCAGAAGCACTGAAGCTCAGAAGATGGTATCACGCTCAGAAGCACTTCAAGGTCAGAAGATCAGAAGATGCTATGCACCAAGCTGTTTGACTCTGATGATATTCAAACGTTGTATTCACAAACATCAGATCAGAAGAAAGTACAAGTGGCAAGCTACGCTGACTGACAAAAGGAACGTTAAAAGCTATTAAAGGCTACGTCAGTAGACACAGCGTGAACAAGGCTCGAGGTAGTTGACAAAAGCGTATAACATTAAATGCGATGCTGTACGGAACACGCAAAGCATTAAATGCATTCAACGGTCATCTTCTCCCACGCCTATAAATATGAAGTTCTGATGAGAAGCAAGGTTGACGATTTTAACGATTCTGCACCAAAACAACTTATATCAAACTTGCTGAAACGCTGTTCAAATCAAAACTCAGAATCTTCATCTTCATCAAAGCTCACTACATTGCTGTTGTAATATTTTAGTGAGATTAAGCTTAAACGTTAAGAGAAATATCACAGTTGTGATTATCGCTTTTAAGAAGCATTTGTAAACTCTTAGAATTGATTACATTAAGTTGTAAGGAACTAGAGTGATCGTGTTGATCAGAATACTCTAGGAAGTCTTAGGAGTGAACTAAGCAGATTGTAACTAGAGTGATCGTGTTGATCAGTAGACTCTAGAAAAGTCTTAGAGGGTATCTAAGCAGTTGTTCCTGGAGTGATCAGTGTGTGATCAGAAGACTCTGGAAGACTTAGTTGCGGACTAAGTGGAAAACCATTGTAATCCGTGCGATTAGTGGATTAAATCCTCAGTTGAGGTAAATCATCTCTGCGGGGGTGGACTGGAGTAGTTTAGTTAACAACGAACCAGGATAAAAATAACTGTGCAATTTATTTTTATCTGTCTAGTTTTTAAAGCTACACTTATTCAAACCCCCCCTTTCTAAGTGTTTTTCTATCCTTCAATTGGCATCAGAGCGCCGGTTCTAAAGGTGCAAGCACTTAACCGTGTTTAGAAAAGATTCAGGAAGAGAAAAACGCTTCAGTAAAAGATGGTTGATGAAAGTGAAAAGTCTACACCTACACCTGCATCTACATCTGGCTCTGCTGAGCAATACAACGGTAACAATGGTTATACTAGACCGCCGGTATTTGATGGTGAAAACTTTGAATACTGGAAAGATAAACTGGAAAGTTACTTTCTGGGTCTAGATGGTGATCTATGGGATCTTCTGATGGATGGTTACAAACATCCTGTAAATGCCAGAGGCGTAAAGCTGACAAGGCAAGAAATGGATGATGATCAGAAAAAGCTTTTCAGGAATCATCATAAATGCAGAACTGTTTTGCTGAATGCTATCTCTCATGCTGAGTATGAGAAGATATCTAACAGAGAAACGGCCTATGACATATATGAGTCCTTGAAAATGACTCATGAAGGAAACGCTCAAGTCAAGGAGACCAAAGCTCTAGCTTTAATCCAGAAGTATGAAGCCTTCAAGATGGAGGATGATGAAGACATTGAAAAGATGTTTTCAAGATTTCAAACTCTTACTGCTGGATTGAGAGTTCTTGACAAGGGATACACCAAGGCTGATCATGTAAAGAAGATCATCAGAAGCTTACCCAGAAGATGGGGTCCTATGGTGACTGCATTCAAGATTGCAAAGAATCTGAATGAAGTTTCTCTGGAAGAGCTTATCAGTGCCTTGAGAAGTCATGAAATAGAGCTGGACGCAAATGAGCCTCAAAAGAAAGGTAAGTCTATTGCATTAAAATCTAATATCAAGAAATGCACTAACGCTTTTCAGGCTAGAGAAGAAGATCCTGAAGAATCAGAATCTGAAGAAGAAGATGAACTGTCCTTAATCTCCAGAAGGCTAAATCAACTCTGGAAGACCAAGCAGAGGAAGTTCAGAGGC
The DNA here is from genome assembly GCF_029867415.1 of Vicia villosa. Lineage (NCBI taxonomy): Eukaryota > Viridiplantae > Streptophyta > Magnoliopsida > Fabales > Fabaceae > Vicia > Vicia villosa. The sequence goes on along the minus strand of NC_081184.1, from coordinate 11,533,564 downwards.
TTCAGAAGTTCAAAGAAATTTGAACGTGGAGAATCTTCCGATGACAGAAGATTTGACAAGAAGAAGGTCATGTGCTATGAATGCAATGAGCCTGGACACTACAAGAACGAATGTCCAAATCTTCAGAAGGAAAGTCCCAAGAAAAAGTTTCATAAGAAGAAAGGTCTTATGGCAACCTGGGATGAGTCAGAAGATGACTCAGAAGATGAGCAGGCTAACTGTGCGCTGATGGCGACAGAAGATGACGGATCAGAATCTACATCAGAATCAGATTCTGAAGAGGTATTTTCTGAACTTACTAGAGATGAGTTAGTTTCCGGTCTAACTGAACTACTGGAACTCAAGTCTCAGATTAGTCTCAAATACAAAAAGCTGAAAAAGCAATTTGAATTTGAAACAAAGAAGCTTGAGTTGGAAAATTCTGAATTAAAAGAAAAACTTTTAAAATTATCCAATAATGTTGGATCTCCTTCTGATTCAGAAAAATCCACTCCTAGTCTAAACCATATTCTGAAAGAATATGATTTAAGCTTCAGGAAGTTCCTATCTAGAAGTATTGGCAGAAGTCAGCTAGCTTCTATGATATATGCTGTGTCTGGAAACAAAAGAGTTGGCATTGGTTTTGAGGGTGAAACCCCATACAAACTTGAACCTGTTGATGAAATGAAAATCACATACAAGCCATTGTATGATCAGTTCAAGTATGGTCACTCCCATGATATTAGGCACACTTCACATGCTCAAAGTTTTCACATAACACACACCAAAAAGCATGTGACACAACCTAGGAAATATCATGAAACTCATATTAAGAATTATCATGCTGTTCCTCCTATTGCTTACAATGTTAAACCCAAGTTCAATCAGAACTTGAGGAGAACTAACAAGAAAGGACCCAAGAAAATGTGGGTACCAAAGAAAAAGACTATTTCTTTTGCAGATTCTCTTGGTGACAAAGAAGATAAAAGTCAACATGACATGTCTCCTGGACTCAAGTTGGTCTCAACACTTGAAGGGAAGAAAGATTGTCTTCCAAGTTCTGGTTCTCAAATCTGTTGAAGAAACTATGCTTGTAGGAGATCAGAAAAGAAAGTTGTTAGTCTTGGAACCATCTATTTTGTTTGTGTCTATAGCAATGATGTAAAATGCTACAGAATAGACAACTTTGAAACCTTGATTGTGGACGAATCAATAAATATCTAGTTTGATGATAAACTTGTTTCTGATTGAAACAAAGCGGCTTAAGATTCTCTGCAGATACAATTTTGTCGTATCAGAAGCTGCAGAACAAAGAAGTGAATCTCCAGAAGCTGTGTACATCAGAAGTAATGAATCAGAAGATCATTCAGATTTATATCAGCACACTTCAGAAGAAGTGTTTCCAGAAGAGAAAGTTGATCAGATCAGAAGCAGTGATCTAAATCTGAAGGCGTAAAATCTCTCTGATATTTACAGCTGTCATCTATTATCTGATGGTGAACACGTGTCTGTACGGTTTGTACAAAGCGTGCAGTTGAAAAGACGCCGACCTAGGTAACTGTATTAAATCATTTCATTTACTGTGTTCTCTCTCCTAATGTCATTTCTCATTAAATGCATAATGATTTCTTTTTAAATCTTTTAAATAACCCGCTTCATCTTCATTCCTTTTTTTTTTTCTCTCTTTCTCTCTCTTTTGTGCATTCACTTCGTTGCATCTCTCTTCAAACCCTAGTTCTTGATTTGATCTCAAAGCATTATCATAATGAATCCATCTTCTCGTTCATCAATCTCTAAAGATAGAATCACTTCCACACAGAACCGTTTAAGCAAAAATGATGCTCCATTGAAAACATGCTTAATACCCACGAAAGAACTGGAAGTTCTATGTGAATCGGCTGTGGACGTCAACAACCTTAAAGCAAATGGCTTTCAGTGTGATGCAAGAATCTTTGAGCAAGGATGGTCTAAATATCTTGATAGATTGGTTGGTCCAATTTATCCTGAACTTGTAAAGGATTTTTGGGTACATGCAACAGTTACCCCAACTGCCATCATTTCATTCGTGCTAGGGCATGAAGTGATTATCACTGAGAAACTCATCAGAAAGCTGTACAATCTTGATGATGAAGAAGGTTGGTCTGAGTTTCAACCCCATACAGTTGACTGGACTTCAGTTGAAAAACAAATCTCTACGGTTGTTGGAACTGATTCTCATTTTACGGGCAACTTAAAGCCTTTTTATAAAGTATGGGCTGAGATTATTCTGGGTTCTCTTCACCATAGAAAAAGGATGCTCTGCTCCTCCTACATCAGTCCGACTCACAAGTATACTCTTTTCTGCATTGGCAAAAAGATAGAGATCAACATCTCTCATATTCTATTTGAGAATCTGAAAACCTCTATTTTTGAGTCAAGAGAAGATGAAAGGGCGAAGTACCCTCATATTCCAAGAACAACCATTCCTTTCGGAAGGATGATTTCAGACATTCTGATTGAAAGCAAAGTGGTGGACTCCATCAGAAATCGTAATGCCTCGCATTCTCTTGGAGTAACTCAAGGTCCCATCTTCAATGGTGTTGATCTGTTCGGACTGGAAGTCATTAAGAATGTACCTGTTATGTGCACAAGCTTTCCTGACATTCTGTCAAGAAGAATTGCTGTTGAAGGATTCATATCTTTGTATCATAAAGAACTTGATCAAGTTGTCAAGTTTTACTTGGAAGATTGTGTGAGGAAGCAATCAGACGTTGATCCTGCTTGGATCCGTGGCAGAGTACTTCCATCCAAAGATGATATTCTGAAGAAGGATAAAAAGGAACGTCAGGCAAGGCTAAAAAGAAAGGCACAAGAAGATGAGGCTGAGAGAGCCAAGAAGTTGAGGGTCACCTATGATCCTGACAAGGTGGACTCTAAAGAACGAAGAGATAAAAGGATCAGAGATTCCTTTCGCAGAACCAGATCTTCTTCTTCTTCTGTACAAATCTCCAGAAAGGTCTTTACTCCACCTCCTTCTGTCCCTAAACCATCTTTCCAATCACCTCCATCTGAACCAAAAGTAAACTTCACCCTACCAAATCCTTCTCCATCATCCTTCTCCTCTCCCATTCTAAACCCCACACCTTTAAGTATTCTTCCCCCAACTCCTTCTGATAAACCTCTCTCACCAATTCCCTTTACAAACACTCCATCCTCGTCTCAATCTATCATTTCTGATATTCCATCCTCATCAATCATTCTCTCAGATATCCCTTCTTCCTCATCCACCGTACCTCCAACTTCTATATCCCATCCCTTACCTACAGAAAAATCCGAACCTTACTGTCTTCTCTATCCTGACTACAAACTCACCTTCAATCCGCCTGAACCTGAACCCTATACCTACCTGGAACTTTTCAGACTTGAGGTGATTAGCAGTCTAGACCTTCTGAAGGATGCATTCCTAAATGGTCTGGATGATGTTTCTACAAGAAATCTCTGGGGAAGATTTCGCAAGGTTTTTCAAGTAGAAGCAATGGGAGTACAGAAAAGACTAGTGGCTGCTGCCCCTGGTTACCCTGGTTACCTTCTGGAGGAAGATAATGGTATATACTATCATCCTCTAAGAAATTGTGTTGCTGCTGAGGAGAAGCCCTTTGTGGATGAATTGGAAGTATTAAGACTGGCTGCTGAAATGGAAGCAAATCCATGCAGGGATATGGTTATCTTTGTTCCTGATCATCCTGTTCTGCTAGGAGATTTCAAGACTCTCTTTGACTATCTAAGGGAAAACCCGTCTGTGAAAGACCCAAGCTTGGTCATTCCAGAAGTTGTTGACCCACCAGTAGTTGAAGGTCCTTCTGCTCCAAGGAATCTAGCTGCCATTCTTCAGGCACTTGAGAATGGAGACTCGGAAATTCCTGCTGCAGAATATGGAGATGCTTCAATGCAAGAAGCAGATGCTGAAGATCATGTTGCTGAATCAGATCCTGTTGAGGAAATCCCTGCAAATGATCTATCCATGGAAGCTACAGATCATGTTGCTATTCCTGTGGTTGAAAGCCGTGAAGCTTCTTCTGATGAATCTTCTCGTCTTGCAAGGACTCTAGAAGAAATTCAGAAGAGACAGGATGAGCAAAGCTCACTCAATGATCAGTATAGTGCTTTCATGGTGAGGCAAGAAGGACACAACAATATGGTTCAAGAGATGCTGACCAAGATCTTGTCAAGACTAGGGCCATCTTAGATTGAGTCTGTGGTGTTTCTTTCTTCTCGTTGCATCTGTCTTTGTGCATCTGATCTTTCTTATCTTCATGTACTTCTATACCTGCTGTTTGCACTTCAATGAAATCATCTTCTTTCTCCGTGTGTTTCATTTTATTTGTCGTTTTTATGCATCTAAATCTTTTGAAATATTCTTTTTGATGTTATGACAAAAAGGGGGAGAAGATAAATGATAAATGATTTGATTAATCTATCAGTTGCTGGGTAAAGCTCCCACACATTCACTAACAAGAACTGCAAGTTCTACATGGTTTAAGTGTTTTGCAGGTATAAAGAAGTGAAGAGAATCTTCAAAGCAAAAAGCAAACACAGAAGCAAAACCATGGAAACTGAAGCAAGCTGAGTGCTGTCAAGCTTCAGAAATCAGAAGCAAGAAAGAAAAATGAATCAGAAGCACTGGAAATAGAATTTGATCCATATTTGTCTATTTGATCTGACAAAATTCTATTTGCTCTGATACATATAATGTTATGGCTCTGATACATTATTTGCTCTGATACATTATTTCAGCCTATATGGCTCTGATTCATATAATGTGTTCAAACATACATCTTATGTTCTAACTCGTTCATGCTGACTTTTGTCGTTTAGTGTTTGTTCTGTAACATTTCAGGATGTAGAGATGCTCAGATGATGCTCTGGTACATTCAACAATGTTCTGATACAAATCTAGCATGAAGTGATGTTGGTAGAAATTCAAAGCTCTGAAGCTATCCGAGGGAAGCAGAAATCAGAAGCTGCGAATGTTCTAAAGATCCAGAAAACTCAAGTTCTGAAGCTGTCCTGAATGGAAGCAGAAATAAGAAGCTGTGAATGTTCAGAAGATCAAAGAAATTCAAGTTCTGAAGCTGTCCTGAATGGAAGCAGAAATCAGAAGCTGTGAATGTTCAGAAGATCAAAGAAATTCAAGTTCTGAAGCTGTCCTAGATGGAAGCAGGAATCAGAAGCTGTGAGTGTTCTAAGGATCTAAGGAAATTCTAGTTCTGAAGCTGTCCTATGGAAGCAGAAGTCAGAAGCTATGAATTCTCTGAAGACAAGAAGCTTATATGATCGTCTCTACCGAAATAATCAGGGAAGTCTTTTATTAAAGTTCTTCGAGTATTCATTTCAGGGGGAGATTATTTATCTCAGGGGGAGATTGTTAATCTCAGGGGGAGACATATTCATATGCTTATGCTATAGCTGTGTAATTTGTCTTTTGCCGTCTATTCTTTCTGATCGCAAATTCATATCATTTATATATGTTTTTGTCATCATCAAAAAGGGGGAGATTGTTAGAACAAGATTTGTTCTGATCAATTATCTTAGTTTTGATGATAACAATAATATGAATTTTGCTTAAGATAATATGGTACTCTAATCCAATGCAATTTCCCTTTCAGGAAATATATATAAAGAGTACGCATAATTCAGCGCTCAGAAGCTTTGTCTCAAATGGTTCAGCATGAAACATCAGAACATGGTCTGGCAAGACATCAGAAGATGGTCGAAGCAGAATCAGAACATGGGTCTATGGAAGCATCAGAAGAACATGAGATCAGAAGCACTGAAGCTCAGAAGATGGTATCACGCTCAGAAGCACTTCAAGGTCAGAAGATCAGAAGATGCTATGCACCAAGCTGTTTGACTCTGATGATATTCAAACGTTGTATTCACAAACATCAGATCAGAAGAAAGTACAAGTGGCAAGCTACGCTAACTGACAAAAGGAACGTTAAAAGCTATTAAAGGCTACGTCAGTAGACACAGCGTGAACAAGGCTCGAGGTAGTTGACAAAAGCGTATAACATTAAATGCGATGCTGTACGGAACACGCAAAGCATTAAATGCATTCAACGGTCATCTTCTCCCACGCCTATAAATATGAAGTTCTGATGAGAAGCAAGGTTGACGATTTTAACGATTCTGCACCAAAACAACTTATATCAAACTTGCTGAAACGCTGTTCAAATCAAAACTCAGAATCTTCATCTTCATCAAAGCTCACTACATTGCTGTTGTAATATTTTAGTGAGATTAAGCTTAAACGTTAAGAGAAATATCACAGTTGTGATTATCGCTTTTAAGAAGCATTTGTAAACTCTTAGAATTGATTACATTAAGTTGTAAGGAACTAGAGTGATCATGTTGATCAGAATACTCTAGGAAGTCTTAGGAGTGAACTAAGCAGATTGTAACTAGAGTGATCGTGTTGATCAGTAGACTCTAGAAAAGTCTTAGAGGGTATCTAAGCAGTTGTTCCTGGAGTGATCAGTGTGTGATCAGAAGACTCTGGAAGACTTAGTTTCGGACTAAGTGGAAAACCATTGTAATCCGTGCGATTAGTGGATTAAATCCTCAGTTGAGGTAAATCATCTCTGCGGGGGTGGACTGGAGTAGTTTAGTTAACAACGAACCAGGATAAAAATAACTGTGCAATTTATTTTTATCTGTCTAGTTTTTAAAGCTACACTTATTCAAACCCCCCCTTTCTAAGTGTTTTTCTATCCTTCAATGATCTTGTTCAGAAACCTAGAGGTATCCTAGCGGTTGGAATCAGTTGGATGGTCAAAAACAAGCTCATAGAAAAAGAAAAGGCTGAGTTTTATAAATACGATAGAGAAGCGAAATTCCCTCTGGAATTTCAAGAAAGATATAGATCAGAAGCCCTCTACATTCATCAAGAGCCAGCACAAGCATTAGAAGCCAGCTCACCAGAACGCTTTAAGAAAGGATCAACACGCATTCTGAAGAAAGAGGTAAGTGAAAAGGTACGACAGAAGTTATTCTTTTACATTTAAAATTCACATGTTGCTGTCAATTTATCTTTATCAGAACCTCAGTTATCAGAAGATGTCTTCAGTCAGAAACGTCTCTGATCGGATGAGAATCGTTTGATTTTCCAAAATCTGAGTACATCAAACGTGTCACTTAGCATGATTAATCATAACTAATGACACTCAAGCAGTTTGTTTTATTTTCTTGGAATTGGTTAAAATCAAAAAAAAAAATTGTGTAAGCAAGATATATTAATAAATGGAGAACTAAGGGTTCTCCAACCTGTTTACACGAGGAAACGGGAAAAACCCGACAAAAAGAAAATTACAAACCAATTACGGCTACGACAAAAAATGCAAGGGATCCATGCAAAACTCGTAGAAAGAGTAATTGGGGTGCGTAATTTTCCCGCAAAAAGACCATCTCCGCGCTAAATGCTTAGCATTCCAAACGGTATTATTCACATTCCAAACTTCCTTCCGGAAACAAGCACCATTCCTAACCAACCAAATGGTCCAAGTGGTGGCAAGCCACACCACTCCCAACTTCCTATGTTTAACTTTTTTGCTATGAAAAAACAAGTGCCAATCCAAAAAATTCGACAAACACTCACTCTCTACTCTATCCCCTTTACCAACCCAATTAGCTATCTCACTCCAAATATTTTTCACCACCAAACAACTAAAAAATAAATGGGAACTAGATTCCAACCAATTACTACAAAAAAAGCACTTTAAATCATCCAAGGGAATGGAAATACCTCAGGTCTTCAACAAATCTTTCACCGGAAGCCTATCAAGAAAAAGCCTCCAACCGAAAGCCTTAATTTTGAAAGGGACATCCAATTTCCACAACAACCCAAAAGCTTCGTCATTCCTATTAGGTGGACCATGATGAATACGAAGATTGTTGTAGAAAGTGTAACAAGATGCAACCGTAAAAACCTTATCCTCGGAATAGTCCCACTCAACGAAATCCTTTCCCTCCTTCCAACCTTTAAAACCCTCCACAAGCCCTAATAAAACCGCAAGATCCGCCTCCAAGCCAAGCTCTCCCACCTCTAACACCGTCACACCGAGATCTCCCCAAACCCACACTCCGTCCTTCCTACCACCCATGGCCGCTACCGACACAAACTTTAACCGAGAAATGCCGTATAAATCCGGGAACAAATCTTTCAAAGAAGTAACGTTCAACCACCTAGCCTCCCAAAAAGGGGTTGAAAATCCATTATGAACGGAGAACCTACAAGAATCAACAATAGGATCATGGAAAGAATAAGAAATAATTTTTAAAATATCTTTCCACCAAAAAGAGAATTTTGGAGCTTTCTTGTTACTTCCTCCTCCTCCGAACATATTGGAGGATATATCTCCATACCGCGATTGCAAAATTTTAAACCACAAAGAGTCTTGACCTTGAATAATCCTCCATCTCCACTTGTTAAGAAGAGCCATATTAAACAAATTAATGTTTTTGACTCCAAGACCCCCTTTATGCATTGGAAGAGTGACATCATCCCACTTTACCCAATGAATCCTTCTTCCTTCCTCTACCCCTCCCCATAAAAATTTGCTTTGTATACTAGTGATCTTCATAGCCACCTTTCTCGGGATCTTGTAAAAAGAAAGAGTGAAAATAGCCAAGGAACTCAACACGGACTTTAGAAGAGTAATCCTACCACCTAAGTTTAAAAATCGATTCGACCACCCTTCCAAACGATTCTTTAACTTAGCCAAGAGAGGATACCACGTAGCTTCCGCGGATTGAAACCAATTGGAATACCAAGAAAGTAAAAGTTGCTATCTTCTAATTTGCAAGAGAAGAAATGAGAAATCGCCTCTAAAAAGTGAATATTAGAATTAATACCTATCAACTTGCTTTTATGGTAATTAATTCCAAGCCCCGACACAAGTTCAAAGGCCCGAAGCACCGCCCTTAAAGCCCACACATGATTCCAATTACTCTCCCGTACAATTAAGGTGTCATCCGTGAATTGAAGCATATCCACCGAACAAGATCCATTAATCGAAAAACTTTGGAAATGCCCCACCTCAATAGATTTTCTCACAAGACCCGACAATCCCTCCGCCACAATAACAAAAAGAAAAGGAGAAAGAGGATCACCTTGTCTTAAACCTCTACTCACCACAAACTCCTTTGTCGGGCACCCATTCACTAACACCGACATATTACTATTAAAGACAAGCAAATCCATCGATTTCAACCATTTTTCTCCGAACCCCATGCACTTTAACATATATCTCAAAAAATTCCAACTAACCTTGTCGTAAGCTTTTTCGAAGTCCACTTTGAATAAAATGCAATCCTTTCCTTCCTTTCTCGCATAATCCACCACCTCGTTAGCCACCATAACCCCATCTAACAAATGCCTACCGGGAACGAAAGAACTTTGACAAGTGGAAATAATAGAATTCAACACCCCTTTTAATATTCCCGCCAATAACTTCGCCGCCACTTTATAAATGCAACCAACAAGACAAATGGGTCTATAATCATCTAATTCGATCGGATTGTTAGACTCCGGAATTAAAGTTAAAAAAGAGGAAGTGATTACCTTAGAGATGGGTTTCCCAAGAAAGAAGTAATTAAAGAAATTGATGAAATCTTCTTTAATAAAACTCCAACATTTCTTGATAAAGAGAAAAGAGTAACCATCTGGCCCCGGACTCTTAGTGTCTCCGCACTCCCACACCGCCTTCTTAATTTCACTTTCAAGAAAAGGTTTCTCTATATCCCTCGCCTCCTCACTACTAATAGACTTGAAAGAAATGCCATCTAAAACCGGTCTAACCTCCTCCGATTCAATGAACTTGTTCCCAAAGTGTTTGAAAACCTCCTCCCTAACCTCCTCCACCGACTCCACCAAGGAACCCGATGCAAGAATCGGACCGATATGATTATTCCTTCTTTTACTCTTCATCACCTTATGGAAAAAACCACTATTAGAATCTTCTTCTTTAAGCCATTTCAAACTAGATTTTTGAAGAAGCATGTTCTCTTTAATTCTCAAGTTCCGCCAAAAACTACTACATGCCTCTTTTCTAGCCTCCACACTCTCTTCAAAGGAATGATATGAATTAGAATTAGGGAAAGAAGCTAACCTTTCATCACCAAGATTGATATCTTGAACTCCTTTGTCTATTTTAAATCAATCTTACAGAATACTTCCTTATTCCACTTTTTAAGTTTATCTTTTAAAATTCTAAGTTTCTCTTTCAAAACATAATCGGCTCTTCCTTCCAGTTTCAAAGACTTCCACTCCCCTTCCACAAAAGGAATAAAAGAATCGAAGGAAAACCATTCATTATTGAACTTGAACGGTTTCGGACCCCAATTACATTTATCCGACATGATCCAAATTGGACAATGATCCGAGATATCTCTATCGCCAATCAATTGACCAATAACCTCCCACCGATTCACCACCGCATTGGATAACAAGATACGGTCAATCCTACTCATGGACTTGCCATCTTCGCTATACCACGAAAATTTCTTCCCTTTACACGGAATGTCCACCAAAGAGCTCTTATGAATGAACTCCGCAAAGAGTTCCGTCTCCTTCTTGTAACTACCTCCCACTCTCCCTTTTCGTTCTCTACCATTCTTTATAGCATTAAAGTCTCCACCTATTATCCATTCCCCGTCGGAGTAGATTCTCATCAAGTCTAGCAATCTCTCCCATAAGGCCTTCTTCTTGGTCAAGACGCAAGAAGAGTAAACATTAACCACGTAATAAGGATCCCCCTTCCAACAAACTTTCAACCCCAAAAAACCTTCCCCCTTAAAACTAAACAAAACATCCATAATGCTTTTCTTCCAAAGCGTAATCAAACCGCCCGACCGCCCCTCCGAGTTAGAAAAAGAAAAACCAATCTCCGAGTTTCTCCAAAAACTATTAGCATAATCCTCTTTCATATTGGGGATCTTAGTTTCTTGCAAAAGAAAAATATCCGCATTTCCTTTGTTGATCAAAGAACTAATTCTCCTTCTTTTGAGCGCATTAGCTCCCCCTCTAATATTCAAGGAACCGATAATCATTGAACCCCATTATTATGCTCCTTCCTACTCACCAATTATTCTTTGCTTCCCTTTCCCAAATCCTCAATCCTCCTAGCAAGATTGTTCCTACCTTTCTCATCAACCACCCCCAAAGCCTCAATCGCCTCCAATAATTTATCTCCGACATCCCTTTTAAGAAAATCCCATTGTCTATTATTATTCCTACAAATGTCCGACTCCTTTTGTTGATTTCCATAGCACATAGAAGAGACACCACCATTAACGTCTTCGAGATTCATGCCCGGCGGAATAGCGGTAATAAACTTAGGCCTGCTTTGAACGTGAGCACAGCCAGATTTGCTGATTTTCCGCCCCCTGCCTTGCTGCTACAACATTGTTTGCCCACTTCGTCCAGTGACCTGTACCTAATTTTCTTCCTCAAAGAGTTAAAACCCCCACATTCCACAGTACAACAGACCTTGACGACAAAACTTGGTCCTCCTCGTTCGCTAACAAAACTGGCAGCAGGACCGTCCGGGAACAGGCTTCACTGCCAGCGGAATTATGGCCCTCCAGCACCGGCCTAGGAGAGCTAAAACTGTTATTTTCCGTCCCCTGAAAAGCGGACCCGAGCTCTGAGTCATTCGCCCTCAAGCTGTAAGATACAGAATTCCTTCGCTCAGTATTAGTGTTCCCTCCAGGCTTAATTCCTCGAAGAGGAATCTGTGAACATCCTCTAACGTTATCAAGGGCTGCATCAAAAATACCCCTTACATCAAGATTATCATCCTGTAAAACCTTCTCGACAGTAGGCATAACCACTACTGGATTCCTAACCACTTCCGATTCAGACTGTAAACTTAATTACCCCTAATGCTTGTTTTTGATGTACAAAATGTGCACTCATACAGGGGCTAAAATCAAATCTCGCTAACGTTATAGGGATGTTTTATATATTTAACCCAAAAATAAAAAATATTTTTTTATTAAATTATTTTTATTTATAAAAAAGCTTTATGGTAGAAATAATGTCAATATAAAACTTATTTTACATTTGTGCATATCAATTAAATTCAACTTTAATTGATAGAAAAAAGCTTGAACGCTTTCTTGTGATAGATTCTTTATTTTTGGTTTATTCTTGAAAAATATAAACATTTTCATTAAAGTACATATGAATATTACAAGACAATAAAATACAAAAAAAATATAGTAAAATTATTGAATTTGGAGAAAAGTATATGGCGTAGATAAAGATATCAATAAACACCTTTCCCTTTAATAGTCCAAATCCTTCAGTGGACAAAAAAAGTAAAAAAAGGAAACGCAAACAAATAGAAAGAAAAAACAGATGTATAAGTCGTGCTTTATTTAAATTTAAATTCTTTGAATGTATACCCATTCTTAAACTTTAATTTCTATCAAAAGAAGACAAACATGTCACTAACATAGAACTTAAATTATCTTCCTTTTAAGACTTTTTTCTCGGTTGCTAGCACAGTTTGAAGAATAGGTCATAATAAAAAAATAAACTAAATAAAATGCGCTAAACTACTATTACTAAGATTCAAATGGGGTTGATCAATACTTTCCTCTTAATTTCTAGCTCAATCGAAGAAATTTATAATATTTTTTTTAAAAATTAAAATATAGCGTGCCTATAATTTATATCTCAATAGAGTGTTGGCTAAGGTAAATTTTTTATTATAGAATCAATTATTTATCGTAGTCAAAATTTAACACCTTAAAAATAAACAAGTAAATGTTGTGCGTTGAAATATAGACTTCTATAATTAAATGTAATTGTAACTATCAAATGAACTATATTAATGGAAGAACAATTTTTTTTTAATAACTATCAATATATTTTAGCAATATCATTATGTGGAAAAAAATTATTAAGGCCTAGTGGATAAATAATACATGTGTGTGAATCTTTTAATTATTATTTTGTTCTTTGGATTGATTGTTTTTTATAAATAAAATTAATTAAAGCAAATATAAGAGATACTCAAACCTATAACAAGAAGAGTAAAGTATGAGCTCAACATCACAAAGAAAAATCATTATCCACCTTTTATGAAAGGTTGCTGAGGATACTCACGACCCTTCATAGATTCTAGATTTGTTCTAAACTTTGAATATTTATTTATTTGGGTTGTTTAGCTCGTAATCCCTATTTGTTATCAGTTCTACTTTGTCTTATTGAATTTAGAACGAGTGACATCTTCTGTGAGAACGGAATAAATATTTAAATTGTCCATCGCGAATATTAAATGTGATATTTGAGATTTTAAAAAAAAATGTTTTTAATTAATGAAAAAGTTTAAATCGAGGTAATCTTTGTTGAGATATAAGATATAATCCAAATTGAGTAATCCAAGCCCATGTTCAATTAGGGGTTGTTAGTCTACTTAGGGTGCAAGTTGATTATATATAAATAGACATAGTTTATAATTCAGTTTGTAAAATACAATTCAATAATATCACTCCTTATTGGTTTATTCTCTCTCTTTCTCTCATCACTAAAGGTGTCTCACGCACTAAACATATTGGTACCTAGAGCTTGTTTTCAAGAACTTCACGATGACTGTCGTGTTTCCAGGGAACGTGAATCGCAATAACTGCAGAGATGATTGGTACAAACTGTATTCAGAATTCTCTTTCAATCCTTGGCGACGAGAATTGGATCTGATGGAGAAAACAAATGCAATCCTTGTTCGGCTTCCATGAAACCCTAAAAATGGTTAACAGTGGCGTCCTTGAGCTTGTCCAAAATGCAACCGATGCTCAGAAAGTCACGCATAAGGATGCGAAGAAGAAAGATTACAAGGATGCATATTGCATTTAATCAACGGTAGATTCAGTGAATTTCGACAAGATATCTCATGTGGAATCAACGAAGAAAACATGAGATATTATTGTCAACTACTATGAAGGAGGTGAGAAAGTCAAAGTTATTAAATTGCAAACTTTGTGACGACAATATGAATTATTGTCAATGGGAGAAGACGAAAAAATTGTAGACTATGTGTCAAAGGTGCGAAACTCGTCCATCTCGTGAATGGTTGTGGTAAAACCCTAACTGATAGAATCTTTGAACATGAAATCTAAACAACAACAAAAACAAAACACCAACAACAAGCAAAACAACAACAAAACTAAAATTATTAAAATCGTAAACATTAGGTCTATACAACAACATTGCAAATTTTACTTGACACAACAACAACTAACATTCCTAGCTTGAACCTATGTTTTCTTTGCCTTATTCAAGTTGGAGAGGAGATAATGGAGTTCTGAAACTTGTTAATGGAAGAAATGATATTTTCAAATTTCGTTTACGAAAGGAATGGTGTTCTCAAGTTTGGTTTAACGGAGAAATAGGTTTGAATAAATGGAAGATGAAGTTTAAAAGACTTAAGTCTTAAAAAATTTTAAAAATCTTACAGATAAAAAGTATTGGTTCACAATAAAAAAATCAGTTTGAATTTGAATGAATTTAAGATACTTTTTAATACTTTAAAATATTTTATGTATTTTTAAAATTTGAAAGGGTTTAATGAATTTTTATTTGTATTTTAAAAATGATTTACATGAAAACTTTTTTCAAAATAATTAAAGTTTTTAAACTAATTTATTTTTTATAAATTAAAAGACTAATTTTGACATATAATAACAAAAAATACATTATGTAAAATTTAGTCAAAATTACATAATTTTTCTAAAAAAATATATCTCAAAAATAATTTTTATGAAAATTTATATAAAATTGCTTTAATTTATGTGATTTTTCACATTTTAATATTATTTTTTTTAATAATAAAAGATAAAATACCTAAATTAATATTTTATGAAAACAGTTTAAACCAAATTATTATTTGAGGTTTTTTATCAAAAGAATTCTTTGTAAATTTTATTAAAAATATATAACATGTCTATATTCTTCACTTGTACAATTATCCTTTTGCCATCATGTTTACAATTCTCTCTTCATATCCTAGATCGCACGGAAGATAACTATTGTTTTGGGTTTCCGCTTCCGGGCTGTAAACTGAGTCATAAACTCATCATGCAGTTTCTTCCAAGAGTTAATGGATCCATTATGTAAGGTTTTAAACCACACATTGTAACACCCTAAATCTCGCACAAAAAAATAACAAAATAATTCAAAGATATTCCACATAATGACATAGGGTGTCACACATACTCAAAATAATCACCTGCTCTGTAACACTTATAAATTTAAAACAAAACATTTAATACATATCATCGCATGCTCACACTTACTTAGGGTATCATCACAGCGTAATTTCATCAACTAAGTATGCTTCATAATAAAACAATTTTTATGAAACACTTTATTGAAACAAAAATAACTAGGAAAGGCCTTAATATTTAGCAACATCAAATTGTTAAGAGTATATTATCTAACTCTCATTGTCAAAACATAAACAACAAAATAATAATGTATGCTCTCCTAGTGTTACTTGTCAGAGCACGTATTCTAAAACGCAAAATAAAAGGAAAAGAAGAATAACCCCGTGTCCCACTCTAAGAAGCTTCTCAGTTATCTACTTGTCTACACTCCGAAGAGAAGCACAAACCACAACAACAACAAAGGGGGTGAGAAATCAAATTAACAGCGTACGCAACACATACTGCAATATATAGTATCAACATGTATACATATTTTGCAACAATTGCATAATAACAAATCACAAATACATTCACACGTCAAATCTCAACAATCACACACAAATAGACACTATACATACAATTAATTTATGTAATACAACTCGACTATACAACTCGATGCATATGCATGTGGTACCAACTCATCAAAATGTTCCTTAGCGAACTAGGTTCACCCTACTCCAACCCCGAATCCACCCTGCTCGGATTTGGGATAAGTCACTAATCCACCATGCTCAGATTGCAAGTTGTCTATTTCATCAACAATAACGACATCATGAATTCATGTCAAAACACGTCAATGCAACAACATCACAATGTTTAAAGTCCCATCCCGACAATAAACAAAACAACATTGACCCAACAATAATATTCCTACCTACTAAAACCATTATTCCCTGATCACATCAACAACATCAATATTATTCCCAACATCATAACACAACAACATCATAATCATCATCAACATTATATTCAACAACATCATCAACGTCATACATAACAACATCATAATCATCGTCAACAACATACAAAACAACATCATAATTATCGTCAACATCATAGCAACAGCATTAACTATCATGCTCACACAACAACATATACTTATTACAACTTACAACATCATTAATATTCAATATTTACATTATTAATCAATTATAATTAATATTTCCAAACATCATAACATCATCACAATATAAAATCAACAAATACGCACAATTATCATCAATTATTCATGTTATCACGACACATTCAACCCCTGAAACCAATTTCACCTGATGGTAAATCGCGTTACCTTTCCAACGCTTCGAACCACACCTCGTTTGCACTTATGGATAAAAAGTTATGACAAAAACCGTATTCGAACCTAATTCTGCCTCTTATATTCTAAGATGAGTCTGACTTAAAGCATCAATAAAAAAACAACAACTTCCACGCGGAGCGCGCCTTCCACCGTTCAGCATGACATTCTGTGTTGAGCGCGGACGTGACAGACAAAATACAAATCCATCCATGAAGTTCATATTTGAACTCCAATTTTCTCACTCTCAGCACCCAAAATTGATCCACAACACAACATACATATCATAACATATTCATAGTGCATGATTTCATCAATTTTCACACATTAAAACCTCTTTTTTTCGAAAATCATGTTCATTCTAAAACCTTTAAAAGTTCATCAATAGAGAAAAACATCAACAATTTCAACACAGAAAAACCACACCTCATCGTGCACGAAAATATCCTATTGGAGGTTAAAGACCGGGATGTGTTGATGTGCATAAGGTATATCCTTATGCACGGTACATAAATACTCAAATATTGTTTATATTACTCAAAGTATTATATTTATTACTCAAAATAATATACAGATTACTCAAAATAGTTTAAATATTACTCGGAACAATAAATATATTACTCAAAATAGTTAAAATTTGATATTACTCAGAATTGTGTAAATATTACTCGTGTACTCATTAGTCACAATTAATAATTACTCATAATTAATAAATGTGTAGAAATAATGCATATATTATTCATGGATTATGATATTATTACTCGTTTCTAACTAAAATGTTACTCGGAACAATTTAAATATTACTCGTACGAGACTTATGCACCGTACATAAGGATATACCTTATGCACATCAACTTGGCCCGTTAAAGACCCCTCTACCATACCCCTCATGCATATACCTTTTATTAAGGTTATTATCCCGCTTAACTTAGATTTTCAGCAAGCAAGCTCCCTAGTCAAGTTTGTTTCTTCCCTCCTTAAACCTTAGACTTGTTATTCACACCTTTGCCCCTTTCTCCAAAACTTATACTTTCACGTTTTAATCCAAAAAATTCTCTAATGATCCTTTATTATTAGAAACTTAATCTCTTTTAATTTTTTATCTCCACAATACCCTAATTTATTCTGTTATTCACCAAAATATCCCTGATTGCTCTACTAACTCTAATTTCTTCTATTTTTCTTATTTTCTAATTAATTTAATTATTAAGTTATATAAAATATTACTTAAATTTTATTTGCTTTTAATTACTTTACTAACCCACCAAACTCTCCCTAAACCCTTTGATGACCCACATATTCATACAAGAATCACAATTTATTCGGTTAATTAAATAAATTATAATAAACTATTATTATTTTCATTATTAAGTAATTCTAAACAAATCCTATCAACTCCTAATTACTCTTCACACTCTCGTCTCAAGGTCCCACACCTTCATCACACTCTTTTAAATAATTTAATTAAAATACATTTTATTCTAAATATTAATATTTTAAATAATTTTTATCAACTCCAACAAGCCATGACTTATTCTCCACACCTTTATCTATAGGAAATACACCCCTAGCAGCGGTGGTTGGCAGTGTTCCATCTGTCAGTGTCGTGTTGTTTCTTGGCCGGGTTTGTTTTGTTGGTTTTTTAGTCGTTTAGGCGTGTTTTTGGTTATGCTCCTTTTGTAATTTCGTCTCTTGTTTCATGTTTGGTTTCTCTTCTTCTTCGTTGTTTTGGAGGAAGGTTTTTCGTCCATGTAATCGGGTGGAGTATCCCTTATGCTCCCTTTAATAGAATCGTTGCCTATTAAAAAAAATTATTCACACACAATAATTAAATAAAATACATATAAATCATAAAGAATTCACAAATAACTCAATAATTTAATAAAAACTGAGATGTTACACACATGACCGCTCCATTGAGGGTCGCGATAAACAATTTGCACTTTACGCGCGTGGTGATAGTTAAACATAGTGTCTAAATGTTCAATATGTTCATATGGATATCTGGTCATTGGTGAATTTTCAAGAAATTTAGGAATTATAATTTTAAGGATGTTCATAGAGAACGAGTTCTTTCGGCAATTAGAGGGTGCCTAAGCTTCGATTCCCTGCTCATTTCTTCCTTGAGAATGATGTGATAAATACGACCGATGACGACGATCCTCAATGAGCGTATGATTGTCACCTCCTCTTCTGGAACCATGAAGGGGGATTGGTGAGCATGGAAATAGCAACGTTCTTATGACCTCGAGATTCTCCAGTGTTTCAAGACAATGTCATAGAGAACCCTCTGAGGTATGGTTATTGTTGATTCCGTCATAGAGAACCGTCATAGATCAATTTGTTGATTCCCTTCCACTTGTAGAAATCTTTCAACTAGGAGGTGTGCAAGCTATTGTTGTACAAAATTGTAAATGATGGTGATAAGTTATTTTGTCTACATTTATTTTTGGCATAATTAGTCCCCCAGTCCCATAATATAATTTTGAGTTACGAAACAGTCCCACAATTAAAAAAAGTAACATTAAAGTCCCTTAGTTATTGCTCCGTTAACAAATTGGATCCCATTCTGTGAGTCCAAGGTTACGCCGTCTGTTATTGCCATCGTGGCATGGCACCTGTTGCCATGAGTCAGCACACGATGTATCTTTATTATTTCTAGGGTATCAAATATATGTTGTTCTTCTTAGAGCGATTTCTTCTTCTCCTTTCTGTATTCATCTTCTTCTTTCAACTTCTTCTTGTTTAATACTTGTTTCATACTTGTTTCTAATGTCAAGCTGTGATTCTAATACAACGTCCGTCATTCGCAGAAACAAGAGGAAGGAATGTTTTTGCCAAGATGAATGTGTGCTGCGTACTGTGGGCGACATGAACAGTGTGAATTTTGGGAAAAAGTTTTGGGGGTGCCGAAATTTCCGAAACCATGTTAATAAGGGCTGCAATTTCTTCAAATGGTTCGAGGACGACATTATTGATGAAAGGGATTTGAAGATCCAGAGGCAAAAGAAGAAAATTCTGAAATTGAAGAAAGAGATCAACAACACTAGGGGATGGTTGAAAGTGACTATAATTCTTGGAATAATTAGCTTAATGTGTAATGTTATCTTTGTAACAATTTTCTTTTAGATTGGTTAACTGTACGAGCTTAATGTGTATTGTTGTGTTGGGGCTAGGTTTTCTTTTAGATTGGTTAACTGTACGAGCTTAATGTGTATTGTTGTGTTGGGGTTAGGTTTTCTTTTAGATTGGTTAACTGTATGAGCTTATTGTGTAATGTTTTGGTGTTATGAGAAAAATTGGAATGAGTTGGTTTGGTATCAGTTTACAACAGACCCAATGTATCAGTTTCAGCTTTATGTTTTATGAGAAATATTGCTCTGAATTGTTTTGTTTTGGTATCAATTTTATGTGTTATAAGATGTATCAGCTTTAGATGTTATGACATCTATAAATAGAGAATACTGGATATAGCACTATATATAGATTTCATACAATTAAAATACCAACATATATATGTGAAGATTGTGTAAAATGTTAGCAAGTTAGGTGCAGTTTTGATAAATTTGTAGGAAGCAAGATCAATTGCATAATTGGTATCAATTTTCAACAGAATTATGCAAAAGTAAGTTACATTGAAGGTGGCATTTATAAGCCATAGTCATTGTACACAAAAGGTGGCATTTATAAGCCATAGTCATTGTACACAAAATGTGGCATTTATAAGCCATAACAATAGTACACAAAAGGTGGCATTATAAGCCAATGTCAACACAACACTTACAAAGACAGTTAATTCAAAGTACACAAAAGTAGAATTAATTCACAGCATAAAAGTGACAGTTATAACTTAGGGCTGACTTGCAACTTGCTTTTTGGGACCCTTTTGAAGTCTCTTTTTCTTTTTGGGTGGTTGTTGAGATGAACTTGTTGTTGGTGTAGCAGAAGAAACATTTGTAGTTGGTGTAGCAGTGGTAGCAGCTGGTTGGCTTGATGGAGCAGTGGTTGCAGCTGGTTGGCTTGGTGGAGTAGTTGTCTCAGTTTGTTGGCTTGATGGAGTAGTAGTCACAGTTGGTGGCAACTTGCAAGTGGCCTTGTTGTGGCCATCCTTATTGCACCTACTACACTTGATGCCAAACTTTGCCCTTTTAAGCTGTGTTGCACTTCTTACTTGTTCCCCAGCCTCTTTGTTCCTTTTCTTTTTGGGTATACCAGGTTGTCTTTTTATAGGAGGTGGTTGTAGGTCAACAGCATCTGTCTTGGTCCAAAGAGTAGCTCCATTGGCCGGATATATCACAGGAGTATAGCATGCTTCATAGCACTCCTTTTTGTAATAATCAGGAACAAAATCATCTACTTCTAATCGTTGATCCTTCAAACATGCATATGCATGACAGCATGGTAGCCCAGTCAGCATCCATATTCTACATGAACATTCATGCTTTGACAGATTCACAGAATACTTTTCTTCTATGATTGTTATGTGCCTAACCTCATATTCTACCTCACCTGCACGCCTGTTACAAATAAAGGAATATAATACATAAGAGTTACTTCATGCATCAGGTCACAATTAATCTACTTCATGTATCAGGTCAGAGTTAAGAAAGAAAATTACCTAACCATCCAATAGTTAGTCAGCTGAGATTGTTTTGCCAACTGCTTTCTGATATTGGGCAGAATAGTATCATTATATTTTGCAATCCTTTTCCTGTTAGACTCCCATCTCATCATCAGATACACCCTAATCTCTTCAAGCATAGTCACAATGGGCTTGGCTCTTGCAGTTACAAAGACAGAGTTAAATGCTTCAGACATATTATTCACCAAAGTGTCACATTTTGGACCACTCTTAAACATTGATTTACTCCAAAACCTAGGTGGGATCTTCCAAATGTGATTAAAGGCATCTGGATTCTCATCTTTAATCTGTCTCATAATTTTCTCCCAAGCATTTGGATGACTTGCATAGGCAGCCTTCCACATCAACTCCTTTAATTTGACACCAGGAAACTTCTTCTTGAAATTGCTATATAAGTGCCTACTCAACCAAATATATTTGTACACAAACAGAATAACTACACAATCAGAATAACTACACAATCAGAATAACTACCTAACACAATGTTTACCTAACACAATATGTTTATAGAACATCTACCTTATGGAACAAATATGTTTATAGAACAACTACCTTATGGAACAACTACCTAGCCAGAATAACTACCTAGCCAGAATAACTACACAATCAGAATAACTACCTAAATGTTTACCTAACAGAATCAGAATAACTACCTAAATGTTTACCTAGCCAGAATCAGAATAACTACCTTATGTTTACCTAACACAATCAGAATAAGTACCTAGCCAGAATTAGTGTTTACAGAACAGGGAATATGTTTATTAACTACCTGAATATGATGACAGCCAGAATTACTGTTTACAGAACAAGGAATTAGTGTTTACAAAACAAGGAATATGTTTACCTAACACAAAACCTTTGATCAACTCCTGGTAGCAACTCTTCAAGTGCAGGTAACAAACCCTGTATCAAACTCATATAGGTTAGAGCATGTAACAAACTAAATAAGAGAATAAAAGTATTAGTACTAACCTTCTGTTGATCACTTATAAATGTGTATGTCTTGCATATTCTGACACCTCCGAAATCAGTTGTTAATAATTCCAAAAACCAGCTCCAAGATTCTTTGGTTTCTCCCTCAACTACAGCATATGCTATGGGCAGCATTTGATCATTAGGATCCCTCCCAATTGCTGCAAGGATTTGTCCCCCATAGTAGCCTTTCAAAAAACATCCATCCAAACCTATAATAGGTCTACACTTGAAGAAACTGTCCTTGCAAGCTTTGAAGCAGATATACATCCTTTGGAAGTGTGGATTCAAAGGCCTATCAATATTCTCAGTGTTGTCCTCTCCACCTTGACTTGGTTGGCAAGGTTGACTACTAATAACCACAGTTGAACCAGGGTTGGACCTTAAAAGCTCATGTCCATAATCATGGATTCTTGTATATTGATCCCTAAAAGAACCATCTACAATGTCAACTGCAATTGACTTAGCTCTGTATGCAAGTGTCTTATTGATCCCTATATTCCACTTTTGTTTTGTTTTCTCCATGATATCCCTCAGCTTCAAGTCAGGATTCTCTCTCACAGTACTGGTAATTTTTTTGCCCAACCATTTGGAATTCAAAAACCTAACCTTATAGTCTCTGCTACATGTGTGATTGTCAACAATCTTTCTCAGCTGCCATGTCTTTTTGTCTGCTAATCTTGCACAATATGACTCCCATGGACATCCTTGCTTACATATGACTCTCATTCTCTTGCTATCATTTTTCTTAAATTGGAGATTTCTACCTGAGTGTATGGCATAAGTTCTAATTCCTTCTTTAAAGTCTTCACTAGAAGCAAAATAAGTCCCTAATTCCCATTTGTAATCATCCATTTTTTTGGGAAGTTTGAAAGTTGGAAAATCATCTCTTATAACCTCATCATCTTCACTATCATAGTCAAGTGGTAACTCATCAGTATCATACTCCTCAGAATCACTCAAACCTCTAAAGTTCTGTTTATTAACCTCAGCTTCACAATCATCATCAAATAAACCATTACCTTCAACTTCCTCTTCCACCACCTTTTGTTTTCTTGGTCTTCCAACTTTGGGTTTCTTGGCACCTTTGCCCTTCTCCTCAGATTCCTTGTTACTATTTAGTCCTTCTGTATCATTGTGGTTACCAACTAGTCCCTCAGCTATTTGGTCAAATTCAACAGCCTCAGTGGTCCCATCTAAAGTGATATCCACTATAGCATCAACAGACACAATGTCCCCCTCAAAGTTAACATTCTCATTTGAGTTCCCAGTGGTCCCATCCTTATTAAATTCCCCAAAAGGATCTTCTTGGTTGGCTGATTCTTCTACACCAGTGGGCCCTCCTTCATCAACATTGTCACCTAGGTTATTCAAGTCTTCAATGGTCCCTAACTCATCAAAAGTTCCTACTATAGCAGCATTATTCAATTCATCCACATCCTCATTAATTACTTCAGCTTCTGCTTCAACCGGATGCATGACATATAGATGCACATTCCCATTAATCAATGCAATAACTTTCATTCTAGTTGTTCCTGTGTCGTCATTCAACATCACTAACTCATTGTCATCCATTGCATCGTAATACCACAAACTATCTACTTTTGGGTACCCTAGTTCTTTTAAACTATCCATAACCTCGAAATAACTCCAATAATCCGGGTCAACCCCCCAAATCTCCTCTAACCCATCATAACCTAACCTATTGAACTCAGTAAACACACCCCCATGATGTACGACACACTCAAACCGATCACTCATGACCTAATCACAACGAATAAGGAATACGTGAGACTACGGAGAAGACAACAAGCTAATAACGACAAGGATGAAAACAAAATGAAGAGGGATATCCACGTACCTTAGCCTGCAAATGAGTAACTGGAAACAAACTTCGTCTTCAGCCTGAGGGTTTCTTTGCATCTGCTAGGGTTTCTGAGACAAACTATGGAAATGAGGAGAATGAGAAAATGAAGTTCTTGAAACGAAAAGCTTGAGGAAATGAGGTTACTATTTGTGACACATCAGTATATGCATAATTGACACATCATATTACTAAATGCCACATAATCTGTTTTTAACGTTTGTTCACAGAATGGATTTAACTGACTAACGGAGACTGTTTGAAGGAGGCTAATGAAACGTTTTAAATTTGTGGGACTTAACTGAAACAATAAATTAAGTTACGGGACTAAAAGAGTAATTAAGCCTTTATTTTTCTATTCTTGGCACATATTTTGTGTTGTCAATAGCTATCATTGAATACTTGACATCATAAAAAAATAGTTGTCTATCGTAATAACAGTAAATATTTCAAAACAAGATCAATTAAGCTATTGTTTTAATTAATTAATTTGAAACATTGGAGCACATGATGAAAACAGGCCATTCTTCAAATATGAAAAAGCCATGTTTTGTGCCAAATTCAAACATGCAATAGATCAACCAAAACTTTAACACACCACTCAAAAAATTTGATACCATAACTTTGATGATTTTTCAATCATAAAGATATGCATATAAAATTAAAATACATTAAGAAAAAAAAAATTTAGATTCCAGAAATCTTCTGAATCTGATTTTCTATAGCTAATTTAGCTAAATGTGAAGGTGCATTCGAATCTTGTACCACACTTTCTTACAGCACCCTACCAACATCCATCCAATAATGTTTAAAAATCTTGTGCACTGAAACCTTCTCTTTTGCTTATAAACTCTTCTCTTTGAATCACATCTATGGATATCATCCGACATCGAGAGGTTACAACACCGATGATTTTCTTACGCAACAAATTTGATATTACAAAAATTAATTACAGACAAATGTTGGAGATGTCACTGCAATTATAATTGTGACGCAGTACTACATAGTTTCAAAAAACTTGACGACGCGATTAGGGTTGCAGACTATATTTTGATTTAATATTGTGTCTTCCTAATTTAATTTCTCTGCTCTACCTTCAATTATAAGTTTGTCTTTTATAATGCATGATTATATCCATTTTAAGAAATTGAATTGTCATATTCTTCTTGATGATCTGTTTGTTAGACTATTTCTGGAAATAACAAGTATAGGATATGTTCATATGGCATGCATGCTGTGTCAAATGTTGACCGGAATAGCTTAAATAGGAAAGGGTACACCATTACAAGAAAAAAAATACTAAAATTATCCAAAACCATAGAATAACTAAATTAAATAAAAAATCAAAAAACATTAAAAGCTAGATATGATGAAGAGTTATCAATATTACATATACAAATATTTTAAATTTACAACCAAGTGCTTGTACTCGAGTAGCAAACGAGTCTCTGCAAATGACGATATTCGGAGAATACCGAGTGGATTAGTCGATCTACTATGTAGGTCGGATACCGGTGCGAAAGCCAAAAAAAATAATTAAGAAATAGTATTAAATATTGAATTAATTTGAAGCATTGGAACACATGATCAAATATGCAAAAGTCATGTTTTATGCCAAATTCAAACATGTAATATCTCACCCCAAACTTTATCTAAACAAAAATTTAACACCCAAAAAATTGATAGCATAACTTTGATTATTTTGGATATACAAGAATATACATAATATATACATAAGTTGATCAAAATCCAGAAATCTTCTATAGCTAATTTTAGCTAAAGTGGAACATGCACTCTGATTTTGTACCATCCTCTCTTACAACACCCTACAAACGTCCATCCATTCTTGATCAAACATCTTATGACTTTAGATCTCATATTTTTATCTTCCTTTTCCTTTGAATCACATCTAACAACATCATTTGACAATGTATCCGGCATTGTGTGGCCGGCGCTATTTGATATATCTTGTTGATGTAAAATTGCAGTTGCAGACTGTAATTTAATTCAATATTTTTTTCTCCTTAACTTGGTAGAAATAACACAAATTCTTCTTAATTTGCTATTCTAATTCCAATTATAAGTTTGTCTTTTATAATGCATGATTATATGTAAGAGATAGAATTGTAATATTGTTCTTGATGAGTAGTTTCTAGATGTTCTATTAGTGTTGGTTAGTATTTTTTTTTCTATTTTTGGTAAATATGATGTATCATGCATGTTGTATCAAATGATTACTGGAATAACTACAATATTTCTAGAACACGCACACTAACAGAAAACAGAAATTGCACATGATCACAATTGAAACAACTTTAACTAGATAATTAACACTTAATTATTTTTAATATTAGACAAACTATAAACTTATTTATTTATTTATTTTATTTTAAAAAGAAATTTATTATTTTTCAATAATACCTTTTTTTTTAATGCGGATACTATATAAACTGTCCCAACAACTCTATTATATAGATACAATTCATTTTTTAAATTATAAAAATACAATATTATAAAAAGAAAAATATGTAAAATAGAGGGTTAGATTTGACCCAGAAAGAAAAGAGAAAAAAAGAAAATAAATAAATAGATGAAATTTTTTGAATAATCAAATATTAAAAAAAATACAAATAACCACGTTTTAGAGAAAATCATGCAAATAACCATATTTCAGAAAAGATTAATATGGAGGTGCCAAATGAGATAGTGACACCACTTAAATTTTTAAGGGAGGCGCCAAATGAGATAGCTTCTCAGTGCATATGTTTTTGACTTAGCCATGTGAGATGGCGCCTCCTTTATAATTTTGGGAAGAGACGCCAATTGATTTGACTTTTACATGCATCCGTGTTTTCTATAAATAAAACACCTATTTCTCCAACATTGTTCACACTTTCTCACATTATCCTCTCATTCTCTTCTTATTTTGCGTCATGACATCTCCCATAATTTTCACGAGAGATGGTTACGTTATTTTCTCGGCCACCAAACCTCTGATGAAAATGAAATTTTGGCACATTTATTCCATGGAGCTTCTGAAGAGAGAATTGATGCAATGGTTAGACGGAGACATCGAAGATGGTGAACAAATTAGAAGGATCCGGAGAAGAAGAACAACTACTTCACTTGCTATTGGAAAACCTCCTTGTTGGTTGGAGGAACTCAAAACAGACAAAGACGTAATCTTGATGATGCACGAATTTAATGAAATTGTTTTGATGGTTGTAATTTCTTAGCTATGTTGTTGCGTTGTGGTTTTTATGTTTATGTGGCGTACGTGTTGTTGGTTTATCTAGTGTTTGTGTTCTTGTTTTAGTCTTTATGACATTTAATGTATTGTTTGTGTTTAATATGTTGTAACTAATGTTCGTAATAATAAACATTCCGTTGAGATAATAATAAAGTGCAGATATTGTGAATAAAACATTCCTCGGTGATTCTAATATTGTAACTTTGGTTGTTGATGTCAATTTTCACGACCTTGTTAATGAAGTCGACCTTGGTTGTACTAATCAATAATCGAGCCATATCCAATCTATCCATGTTCTCAGTTGCCTTGTTTACTTTGATTAGAGATCCCAGCGAAATTGTCAGTAAGGAAAAAACCTTCCTTCTCCAAGCATGAACTGGAATCCCTAATACTCTAACCCACACATATTGTTTCCCTCTAGTGCCCCTTGGCTCCCATTCTATGAGTTAAACCAATGATGAAATACTTGTTCTGACTCCTTCACTAATCTTCTAAAATCTTCATTTTCATCAAGTTTTAGAAAAATTCTTTCGCCGCCCATAGGAATGGCTCTAACTGAATAAATCCCTTCCTCCTCTAATCTTTATTGTATCCTTTGCACTTCTTCTATATTTCTCACTAAACCAATGAATCCTCTCTTGGCCCACTCCATTTCTTCTATACTGACCGATATTACTAATCTTGCATTCCTTTTTTCCACTGCAGCTAGGTCTTGTTCTTCCTTCGACCTCTGTCTCCTGCCTTGATTTGCTTCTTTTTGTTGAAATGTCCCTAGATTTCTTGATGTTACCCCGTTTCCCATGGCTTCAACATATGTCTTTCCTTCTTGTTCTTCCTTCGACCTTTGTCTGCTGCCTTGATTTACTTTGATTAGAGCATCTTCTAAAAGTTAATGCGTTATGACTTGCTTCAACGGAGCTCTATTAAATTCTGCGTCGAACCTTCTTCGACCAGGTTGTCCTTTCGTCTCTTCTCATACTTTCTAAAAATAGAGAAGTCGAAATTCTTGGTAACAATCTTACATGCAGCTTAGTAATATAATAATATTAATTTTCAAAAGCATGGAAAAGTTCAAATATGTCACCTTTTGTTTGCGGGAAATCTCAAATTTTCAAATTACCCTCTCTTTTTATTTGAACTTTTACATCAAAAGGCAACATACCTTTGGAAGTTGCAAGAGAATAGACTACCAAAAATATTTTTTTAACAATCTCTAAACACCATGAATTTAACCAAAAGCAGAAACTGAACCTGTGAGGATAATCTATCATTTCAGAGTGTTTGAGAATGCCACAAAACTCCATTTTGAAAGGACTCTAAACGACATGGGTTTATAAATTTGTAGATGGAGAAGTGATGCAATTTAACCTTATCAGTAATGAAATTTCAATATTACATAGTGTGTGGCCTTCTATTTATTGCTCGAGGACATACAAAACTCACATGCTGCTTTCACGTTTTACCACAAATAAAGCACAATTCCTTGCAAGCATATTTTGTCCTTATGTATCCAAAGGAATATATTCCTCACATGTGTACAGTATGTGTTCTTCACCAAACTTTGATTCTGGTTACAACCACGTGGGAACAGTGCATTCACTTATCTAGAGCATTTAACTTTTATGTTGCCTACTATTGTATTATTACAAGGACCCGCCTTTTATGGGTCACTGCCAGTATTGTTTATTGAACAATAAATAAATAGAATATAACAACTTCATATATAATATAAAAACATAATAAAATATAACAACTTAATACAATATTATGTAGCAACATCATATAATATATATTTGAGAGTTACATGTCAAAACATTCAAACATTGTTCAAAATGTACATTTCACTATGGAACACGGACCCATTCAACTAAGTGCTTATCAAAATGATTATCAAAATGCTAATACAACATATACCTTCCTAATAATATACACCATTTTAGACGTCGCCATAATGCCAACACAGCCTACATAAACACGTTCACTTTGACGGCTTTTTACGTTTCATCGTAACCAATAATCTATCTGCAGAAGTAATTCTCAAACTGAATCCAATTTTTTCGCCTTTTTTAATCTTCTGGTTCCTTACGAAAGTGTACCATTCCTTGGGTCTATGCCGCTCTGTGCAATTTTCCCGTTTTGAGAGGTGCAACACACAGTTGTACTCCCTTCCACGGTCTAAATCAAAGAGAACAATTGACTCATGCCCGACCATTAGATGCTTGTTGGAAGAGTATACTGGAGTACTTTTCGTTTATATCGTATCCACAGGGATTATTGCGATATCACCTCCGTTCTATAGCTTATTTTGTCTTGAGTTAAGGTTACTTTGGTTTTGAGTTTGCAAAAGATCATTCAATACTTTAGTAGCAAAGAGTAAATTAATGAAAGTTCTAAGTTAAAGAAAATGTATCAAGATTCGATTTCATCGACCTAACTTCGTATGTCAACCTATAAATATATATATATATATATATATATATATATATATATATATATATATATATATATATATAAATATATATGAACTTCTTAACGATCAATATAATTACGTATCGACGCCTATATCATCCGTGTCCGCAACGATATAGTTAGATTTACCGTATTGTTTAACCGCCGATTTCTCCACCGTTTAAACAATACAAATAATGTTTTATAAACCTGTTGAAAGAGTATTGTGGTGTACTTTTCGTTTATATCGTATCCACAGGGAGTATTGCGATATCACCGCCGTTCTATAGCCTATTTTGTCTTGAGTTAATGTTACTTTAGTTTTGGGTTTGCAAAAGATCATTCAATCACTTTAGTAGCAAAGAGTAAATTAATGAAAGTTCTAAGTTAAAGAAAATGTATCAAGATTCGATTTCATCGACCTAAATTTGTATGTCTCCTTATAAATATACGTATATGAACTTGGTAACGATCAATATAATTACGTATCGACGCCTATATCATCCGTGTCCGCAACGATATAGTTAGATTTACCGTATTGTTTAACCGACGATTTCTCCACCGTTTAAACAATACAAATAACGTTTTTTAAAACCGATACTAAGTAAACATCAAACGCTAAATCCATGTCTGCAATTTATAGTTTGATAGATGATAAAGTTAGGTCTAGATACAAACATTGATGTCTCAAACACTTATACCAAAGAAAAGCTTTAATAAACAAACTAAACCATCTATATTGATCATCACTTGTTCATACATAGTATATTCACAAGAACAACATAAAAAAGGCTAGGAAGATTACATCTTATCTTGATACAAAAGAGATTTGGCTATCCATGAAAATGGTAGCTTGCTCAAGAAGGAAAGGATGAAGATCAACAAGCATCTACGGCAATTAATCGACGATCAAAGCTTCGAATCTCCAATTCTTCACTTGCTACAGCAAAATATGCTCTTTTAGGTCTTAGGATTATGTTATTTTTCCCAATTAACACTTCTGGCCCTTAAACAACAAAACTGAGTTACGCAGACCGCGCTTAGCGCGGTGCAGCCGGCTAAGCGCGCTACTAAAAAAATAGTTAAACCGCCCAACCGCGCTAAGCGGGCTCCAGACCGGGCTTAGCGCGGAAGTTTCTGCCAGAACTTCTCTAATTTCCTCAAAACCGCGCTTAGCGCGCCTATACCGTGCTTAGCGCGGTACCTTTTTCCAGCAATCCTTGGCTTTTGGCCTTGGAGTATCTTCCATTCATTTTCCATGGTCCAAGCTTCCATTTATCTAGCAAAAAAAACTATAAAATCCTACACAAATTGCAAAGATAAGCACTATTTGACAATAATATAAATATAAGATTATAAATATATAAAATGATAATAAAATACTACGATTAATCACAAAAAGACTTGAAAGTTGCCTAAAATTACCCAAGATATTAACACAATTTGGTAACTAACAACTCTCCCTAACTTAAACCTTTGTTTATCCTCAAACAAAAACAAACACAAAAACAACAACAAAAACAACCATGAGATCACAAGCTAAGACAAGAACAAATGGGTGGTTCAAATTCCATAAGCACACAAGTAACATCTTACCCTTGCTAAAATAACACCATGATTGAGATACTAATACTAAATACACATTTGATGTAAACAGTTCCTAAAGCAAAATAAGTTCAAGATTGAATCACAACCTACACACTTCTCTAGTAAGAGACAAAATTGAGGACCTAACACTCACACAACAATGTCGCCATCATCCAGAATTAATTATGCATTCATCTACACAACATTTATATAAAAAGCGTACAAGCAAGAATCACAAAGACTTTAGGGTTGTAGCTTGGCTTGGTTAACAAGGAAGTGTCATTTCTCAAGGTCATTGAAACGAAAGGGTCAATACCTAAGAGAGCATTCAAATACAATTACATCCACATATCCTTATCAACCAATCACACAAATTTATTGCTCAAGAGTTCACCTTTTTAATTTAAAGGAAACTAGCTATATACAAAGCTCTTTTATTTTTCTTTTTCTGTTTCTTTTTATTTTTCTTTTTCTCTCTTGAGCAATCACTTATTTTCTTCTCAACACCAATACAACCAAAATTTTTTTATTCTCCCCAACTTGAATATTACCACCACATAATCACGAATGCTCTCTATTCTAAGGCGAAAGGAATCACTCCTAACCACATTTCATGGTACTCTTCAAGGTTAAAAGAAAGTCATCAAGATTCAGATCAAAAATCGGCAAATATAAACAAGGAAATGATACCGATTGAATCTTGGCAAAACGGCTCAAAGTGGTTATCAAATACTCACACACTCACCGGGTAGGTTATATTTGGTAGAGAAGTTATACTCGTAATGCGAAACAAAATGCTTTGATCACTTTCATGCTTTACACAATCAAATAAAAAACGCAAGATTAAACATAATAAACACGAGTTAAACGCACATTGTTGGTATCCACAAAATAATATAAATATACATATACAATGGAAAGGCTCCTCACACTAATTTTAGTACTACAATGATTCATTATTGAACTATTTTTGTTAAAGAAAATGTGACATCTAATGTGTACAATTAAAAGCATCTAATTCATGGTATATTAAAGAAACGATAAAAATGTACCTTGCACGTACTAATTTCACATTATATCATCACCGCCCCAGTTGGTTGTAAAAAACTTGCTTCCTCAAGGAAACACTTTCACAAGGACAACACAAATTTAAAACACAATTGCATATGTATATAGAAATATAAAGCAATTAAACTAAAAACTTAATAATTTAAAACAAACACCAAAAGGTGTCAAAATATCCAAAAGGCATAGTAATGCCTAAGATTCAAAATACCTCATCCTTTAAAAGGATGGAACAAAACATAACAAAGCTAAGTCAAAATAAAAATAAAACTAGCACTAAACATACTAATAGTAATACTAAGCATCAACCATGAGACTACTCATCATCATCCTGGAGATTTTCTTCCACATTCTCATTCTCATCCTCGCCAGCTTCCTCCTCCTCATGAACTGGCCTGGCCTCAGGCCAATTAGCATAATCCACCAAGTCTTGGCGAGAACTCCACGGATGAGCCACATTGGGCTCCATCATCTGCAACCTCAACTGTGACATAGAATCATGCAAAAACATGAATGCTCTCTGATGCGCCATATGAAATGCCAAGTTCTCCTCTCTATCAGGATTACTACGACGGCGAGCAGGGCGAGCAGCAGCAACAGAAACAGCAGTCAACCTGGCTAAACAGAAACGTTCAATAAAAATATCGTCAATAAAACTTTCAATTGACACAAGACCCTCAGAAGGAATCTGCACTCTAGCCTTCTTGCACAGATTCATGATCAAACCAGGAAAGATCAACTTGCAGGGAGCACGATCACCATGCCGAGTTCCACTCAAAGCAACCCTCTTCAGCTCATTCGCAATAATGCGAGTAATGTCAATCTGCTCATGCTCTATCATACGAGCAACCAAAGCAACAGACTCAGCAGGCAAAGAGGAAGTGTGACTCCTAGGTCTCAAATTATGAAGGACCACCGACATGAGAACCTGAGCATTAGTAGTCAACACTTTTCTAGGGAACTTCAGGGGCTGCCCTGAAGGATTAAGATCATAAGTATGGCCACTCATGCACAAAACCTCCCTAAACTGCTCAAAATCAAAATGACCACGTGCCAACTGCACATGATAACCACAAAGCTCACCATCCTCAAAAGGCAATGGAGTTCCAAGAAATTCCCGGATAGCCTGACGAGAAAAATCAATCTCCTTACCATGCACCCAAGTTTTGAACTCATAAGGCACACCTTCCACAGGAAATTCCTCATTTGGCAAAGCATTAGCATAAAACTCTCTAACAATTTCCAAGTGAAACTTAGGTGCAGGCTCACAAAGTTTAAGCCAACCATACTCCTCAAGGGTGCGATAACACCACCCATAGGATCCCTCCGGATTAATTCTCACAATCCGCTCAGGCCACCATGTCCTAGCCTCTAATTTCTTGCATCTTGCCTCTTGGACAGGTCCCTTAAAACGGTTCTGATCAAACGGAATAGCCCTAGGTGCTTGAGAAGAACTGCCACCTTCGGTTTCGGTCTTTCGCTTCTTAGAGCCTAAGAATTTTGGTCCCATCTGAAATAATCAAGGAAATGGCAACACAAAACCTCAATGTTAACACAATAATAAAAAAAATAAACAGCCAAAGTAAGAATCACAGCAAAGGATCACTCCCCCTGCATCAAACAAAAGCAGGCAGAATATGGAATTTTTCTGAAACTCCCAGACCACGCTAAGCGTGCCTACCGCGCTAAGCGGGCTCTGCGATTTGCAGAAAAAATTCCCTGCGAACCAGGGTTGTTTCCAAACATTTCCAGCACCCAAAATTGATTTTAAACACAGCAAGGTACTGGAAAATAGATTCTACCACTAAGTTTTCAACACACAAACCCTAACCACATAATTTCTATTACTAATCTAAATTTAAACCTTAATATATAAAACAAGCATAAAGAAATAGCAAAGGAAATGGAGAAATTACCTTGGTGATGATGAAGAAG
This sequence comes from Vicia villosa, assembly GCF_029867415.1. Classification (NCBI taxonomy): domain Eukaryota; kingdom Viridiplantae; phylum Streptophyta; class Magnoliopsida; order Fabales; family Fabaceae; genus Vicia; species Vicia villosa. The sequence continues at coordinate 11,499,282 of NC_081184.1, read as the reverse complement.
TAGCAAAGGAAATGGTGAAAGAGACACTTAGGAACAAAAGCAAAAGGAAGAGGAAGTTTAAGAGAAGAAAAATGGTGGAAATGAGGCAAAATGCTTCAAAACCCTAACTTCTCCTCCTCACTCTCGTTCTGGGCCGGGTCAAAGACAAAAAGGGCCCAAAAACGATTTTTTTTTCTTCTGAAAACCAACCCGCGCTAAGCGGGGTGTGAAGCGCGCTAAGCGCGAAAGCTACTGGAACTTAAGGTTCAAAAATCTCAAAAGCGCGCTAAGCGGGCTATAGCGCGCTAAGCGCCCCTGACAGAACATAGAAAAATTTTTCTTCTACCAGCAAGTGTAACTTTACCGGTAGGCTGATTTTGGCTCGACCAGAACGCAAAAAACATAAACGGTAAAAAACACATAAAACAAGCTGAATATTTACAAATTGGGGTGCCTCCCAATAAGCGTTTTGTTTAACGTCGGTCAGCTCGACGGTCAAAGGCAATCAAGGATCACCAAACGATAAAACACAAGTTTCACGATTAAAATCGCTTCCTCGATAAACCTTCAACCCCTGACCGTTAACTACCCATTCTTGCTTTGATTTTTGGTCCTCTATCACAATAGCCCCTTGGCTTCTCACATCTTTGACCAAAAACGGTCCGGACCATTTCGATTTCAACTTTCCCGGAAAAAGTCTTAACCGGGAATTGAAGAGTAACACTAATTGCCCTACCTTAAAGTCCTTAATTCTAATCTTACTATCATGATAGAATTTGGTCTTTTTCTTGTAAATTGAATTAGACTTGTAGGCATGCAATCTCATCTCTTCCAACTCATTTAGTTCGATTTTTCTTCTCTCCCCACACAACTTTTGGTCAAAATTTAAAAGTTTCAAAGCCCAATATGCCTTATGTTCTAATTCTACGGGAAGGTGACAACTTTTACCATACACCATTTGGAATGGTGTAAGACTGATCGGTGCTTTGAAAGTGGTCCGATATGCCCACAAGGTTTCATCAAGTTTCATCGACCAATCCTTCCTAGAGCTAGACACAGTTTTTTCAAGAATTCTCTTAATCTCTCTATTGGTCCTCTCAACTTGCCCATTAGTTTGTGGATGATATGGAGTAGCTACCTTGTGCTTTACTCCATATTGTTCCAACACTTTTTCAAGCGGGGCATTACAGAAATGAGATCCACCATCACTAATTAACACTCTTGGCGTGCCAAACCGCAAAAATATATTTTTCTTCAAAAATTTGATCACGGTCTTACCATCCGCTTTGGGTGAAGCAATTGCTTCAACCCACTTAGACACGTAATCCACAGCTACCAAGATGTATTCATTTGACATAGAGGAAGGGAATGGTCCGACAAAGTCAATGCCCCAACAATCAAATACTTCTACTTCTAAAATACTTTGGAGGGGCATTTCCTCTCTTTTCCCTATTCCACCAGTTCTTTGACAACTGTCGCATGAGGCAACATGGTGGTAAGCATCTTTGAACAAAGTAGGCCACCAAAATCCCGATTGAAGGACTTTTGTGGCCGTACGCAAACCATTAAAATGACCACCATACGGCGAATTGTGGCAATGCCACAAAATGCTTTTTGTTTCCTCATCCACGACACATCTTCTCAAAAGATTGTCACTACTCAACTTAAACAAGTGAGGCTCATCCCAAACATAAAAATTAGCATCGTTCAAAAACTTTTTTCTTTGATTCCAAGTTAGATCCTCCGGTATCCAGCCAGATGCTTTGTGGTTAGCCATATCTGCGAACCAGGGTCTAACTTCTTGTACCATGTACAGTTTTTCATCAGGGAATTCTTCCCTCACTTCTTATTCATTGTTTGTCACCTCGGTATTCACTAACCGAGATAAATGATCCGCAATCAAATTTTCTGAACCTTTCTTATCTCTCACTTCAAGATCAAATTCTTGAAGCAAAAGAATCCACCGAATAAGCCTCTGTTTTGAATCAGGCTTGGTGAGAAGATATTTGATTGCGGCATGATCAGTGTAACACACCACTTTAGAACCAATAAAGTAAGAAAGAAACTTCTCCAATGCAAACACAATTGCGAGCAATTCTTTTTCGGTAGTGGCATAGTTTACCTGTGCCTCATTTAAAACTTTGCTCGCATAATGTATAGCATGGAAATGTTTGTTCTTCCTTTGGCCTAAGACCGCACCAACCGCATAGTCACTAGCATCGCACATGAGTTCAAACTCAAGCGACCAATTAGGAGCGACAATTATGGGTGTGGTGGTCAAATTTTCTTTGAGTTCTAGGAAAGCTTTTAGACATGATTCATCAAAATTAAATTCCATACCTTTGTTGAGCAAATTACTCAAAGGCTTTGCGACCTTGGAGAAATCCTTGATGAATCTTTTATAAAACCCAGCATGTCCCAAGAAGCTCCTTATGCCTTTCACATTCACCGGAGGGGGAAGCTTTTCAATAACTTCGATTTTTGCCGGATCGACCTCAAGCCCATTTGAAGATACCTTGTGGCCAAGGACTATCCCATCAGTTACCATGAAAGTGCACTTCTCCCAGTTGAGAACCAAATTTGTTTCAATACATCTTTCCATCACCACATCAAGGTTTTTCAAGCACAAGTCAAATGACGACCCGTACACAGAAAAATCATCCATGAACACCTCGATGCTTTTCTCGATCAAATCAGAGAAGATAGCTTGCATGCACCTTTGAAATGTTGCAGGAGCATTACATAGTCCAAATGGAATTCTTCGGTATGCAAAAACGCCAAAAGGACATGTAAAGGCAGTTTTCTCGTGGTCCACCGGATTCACTGATATTTGATTGTATCCTGAATAACCATCCAAAAAACAATAGAAGTTTCTTCCGGCTAACCTTTCTAACATTTGATCCATAAAAGGTAATGGAAAGTGATCTTTTCTTGTTGCTTGGTTCAACCTCCGATAATCAATACACATACGCCACCCGGTCACCGTTCTCGAAGGAATCAACTCGTTCTTCTCATTTCTCACAACCGTCAATCCACCCTTCTTAGGAACCACATGCACCGGGCTCACCCATTCGCTATCGGATATGGGATAAATCATCCCCGCCTCTAATAACTTCACAACCTCTTTTCTTACAACTTCTTTCATGGTTGGATTCAATCGCCTTTGAGGTTGTGCCACGGGCCGAAAATCATCTTCTAACATAATCTTATGCATACAATAGGTTGGATTAATATCCTTCAAGTCGGATAAAACCCATCCTATTGCTTCTTGATTCTTTATCAATACTTCCTTCAATCGATGCTCTTCTTTGCTAGACAAACCACTATTGATGATAACCGGTTTAGTAGAATTGTCACCGAGAAACACGTATTTCAAGTGAGACGGTAACACATTCAACTCCACCTTTTGCTCTTCAACTTTAGGTTCATCCTTCAACTCTTCAATTTGAGTTTCAAATGGATTCATCTCATCACAAGCCTCTAAATTTCTCAAGCAATCTTCAATCTCTTTCTCTTGATCTTTGGTGAGAACTTCGAGAGCTTCCATTAAAGTTTTCTCAAGAGGATTCGACAAGTGCATTTGATTCTCCACTTTCATAATAGCCCTTTCGGTAGCATTGATTCTAAAATAATCGTCATCATCACTCGGATGCTTGATGGCTTCAAAGAGATCAAGACATAATTCCTTGTCTTGGTACCGTAATTTCATTAAGCCATCATCAATGTCTATCATCATTCGGGCCGTCTTCATAAAAGGCCTTCCTAAGATCAATGGTATATCAGGATCTTCTTCCATGTCTATGACGACAAAATCAACAGGAAACCAAAATTTGTCAACCTTGACAAGCAAGTCTTCCGCAACTCCATGAGGATGAGATGTGGACTTATCCGCTAATGATAACGTCATTCGAGTCGGCTTCAAGTCATTAATTCCTAACCTTCTCACCATAAACAATGGGATCAAATTAATGCTAGAACCGGTATCCACCAAACCTTTGCCTATATGAACATTTCCACTAGACACCGGCAAGGTTAGCCGTCCAGGATCATTTGATTTAATCGGTGTAGTGCGTTGAACTAACGCATTACAACAAGAGCTCACCGTTACTACCTCCGGGTCCAAGAATCTTCTCTTTTTGGTAATGATGTCTTTGATAAATTTCGAATACATCGGCATTTGCTCTAATGCCTCGGAAAAAGGAACATTTATTTGCAACTTACTAAAAATGTCCAAGAACCGAGCATAGTGCTTTGCATCTTCTTTCTTCGATGGACCGGGAGGGTAAGGTAATTTTTTCACATGAATTGAGTTCTCTTTCATCTTCCCCTTTTCACTCACACTCAATTTTTTTCTTCCTTTTTCCACTTCTATCTCCGGATTTTCTTTTTCCACTAATTCTTTCTCTTTCTCATTTTCAACTAAATCACCCTCAACATTTTTTTCTACTTCAATCACTCTATCTTTTTCACTTTCAACAATTTCTTCCTCAACTATTTCTCCTACGCCCATATCAATATTTCTACCGCTACGAGTTAGAATGGACTTACAATGCTCACGAGGATTCTCTTGAGTAGTGGCCGGAAAAGGACCTTTGTTTTGATCCGCAAGTTGTTTTGACAATTGCCCGACTTGAGTTTCAAGATTCTTTATGGCCGCATCCGTGCTCTTTTGGCTTGCAATTTGCAATTGCATGAAATGGATAAGAGTTTCCTCCACAGAAAGTTTTGTTTGTTGAGGTTGTTGATTATAACCACCTTGATAAGGATTTTGACGATTCGATGGACCTGCATCCGGCCTCCATCCTTGTTGATAACCTTGATTACCTCTTTGTTGGTAACCTTGGTTATTTTTGTAAGGTTGTTGTTGTCGCCCCACATATCCTTGATTAGGATTTGAAACATAATTCACTTCTTCACCAGGTGGAGGACAAAAACCAGTTTGATGGTCACCCCTACACAATTCACAACACATCACCTGTTGATTTTTAGAAGGGAACCCATTTATCTCTTTGATTTGTTGAGGGAGTTTTGACATTTGTTGAGTAAGCAATTCTACTTGTTGAGTCAATAACTTGTTTTGAGCAAGAATTGCATCACTAGTATTCAACTCAAGAACTCTCGGCTTTCTTTGCGATGTACTACGATTGTGTTGCCCTTGATGATCATTCAAAGCCATTCTATCAATGATAGCAATTGCTTCCTCAGCAGTTTTTGACATCAAAGACCCACCCGCGGTAGCATTTAAAAGTGTTTTCGGTTGTGGTTGAAGTCCATTTCTAAAGATATGGATTTGAGTCAGTTCATCAAATCCATGCCCTTTGCATTTTCTAACCATAGACTTGAACCTCTCCCACGCTTCATTGAGAGCTTCATTCGGACCTTGAGAGAACACCGCAATAGAAGTTTTCGCTTCCATGAACCTATTGTGAGGAAAGAACCGATCCAAAAACTTCTCTTCTAACTCGTTCCAATTTGTCATAACATTGTTTGGTTGATCAAGGTACCATTCCTTAGCTTTTCCTATCAAGTAATGAGGAAATAGTCTCCTGAAAACCTATTCTTCTTCGGCCTCCGGAGCACCAATGGTTCCGGCGATCTCATAGAACTTTGTTAAATGAGTAAAAGGATCCTCTTGATCTGCTCCTGTGAAAGGATTCTGGTATAATAATTGAAGTAACCCCGTTTTCATCTCGGAGTTCCTTCCATTGGCTTGATCACGAGCAAATTGTGCATTCAGACGAGGGCTATTAACACAAGGCCCTCGAGGTGGAACAATAGGATCCGCAGCCATCTCTTCCTCAACTAAGTTTTCAACCTCAGGATCAAAAATGAGTTGATCTACAGGTACACGTCCTCGCATAAATTGTAATCTGAAAAAATAACCAAGCAAATTAACAAACACAAGGGATAAGAGCTAAGAAATAAGAGATTTAATAATAAGACTCAATTCAAAACAAACTATTGCAATGCTTGCAATATCTAAACAACAATCCCCGGCAACAGCGCCATTTTGTTGGAAGAGTATACTGGAGTACTTTTCGTTTATATCGTATCCACAGGGATTATTGCGATATCACCGCCGTTCTATAGCTTATTTTGTCTTGAGTTAAGGTTACTTTGGTTTTGAGTTTGCAAAAGATCATTCAATACTTTAGTAGCAAAGAGTAAATTAATGAAAGTTCTAAGTTAAAGAAAATGTATCAAGATTCGATTTCATCGACCTAACTTCGTATGTCAACCTATAAATATATATATATATATATATATATATATATATATGAACTTCTTGACGATCAATATAATTACGTATCGACGTCTATACCGTCCGTGTCCGTAACGATATAGTTAGATTTACCGTATTGTTTAACCGCCTATTTCTCCACCGTTTAAACAATACAAATAACGTTTTATAAACCGATACTAAGTAAATATCAAACGCTAAATCCATGTCTGCAATTTATAGTTTGATAGATGATGAAATTAGATCAAGGTACAAATATTGATGTCTTAAACATTTATACCATAGAGAAGCTTTAACAAACAAACTAAACCATCTATATTGATCATAACTTGTTCATACACATATATTCGCAAGAAATACATACAAAAGTCAAGGAGGATTACATCTTATCTTGATACAAAAGAGATTTAGCTATCCATGGAAATGGTAGCTTGCTCAAGAAGGTAAGGATGAAGAATGACAAGCATCTACGGCGATTAATCGACGATCAAGGCTTCGATTCTCCAATTCTTCAGTTGCTACAGTAGTTTAGGGTTCTTTGAGCTCTTAAGATGATCAAGAAGAAGGAAAATATCTGATTTGCTCCTTAAATAGCAATTCTGTTTTCTGTCCAGGGCGCGTGGCACCCTCTAGCGCGCATTGCGCCATTACACTTTGAAAGTTAAACCGCCCAAGCGCGCCACGCGCGCTTCTCTCTGCTGGAAGCTTCAGGAAAATATCTTGCCCAGGGCGCGACGCGCCCTATTAGCGCACGACGCACGCTATGCTCTGCCCAACAGTCTTCAAACAAGGCCAAAACAAGCTCAAAACTTCCCAAAATGAGCTAAGACCTACAAAATCATAACTAAAACACATATTAACATAAAATTAAAGCTAAAAATTATAAACTATTAATAATTATCTAAAACTTTAGGGAATTGTACAAATACTCGATAAAATCGGTCGAAAGGTGCCACTAATTAAACTAAATATTAACACAATTTGGCACCTAACAATGCTCTTGCACAATCTTCTGAGGCATTTGCTGCATGTTCACGAATGTAGTTGATATGAATTAAAGACGGAATTATAAACAGATACGCAAATATTTTGTTGTAGACTAAAATTCTTAAAAGGACATTTAAGATATGAATCATTTGTCTTCTAGTGACGTGAAAATATAACAAGTTTTAAGGCCAACAAAAGTCTGAGGTACTGTTCCTACTTTAGACAATAGATTCTGGGTGTTAAACCATGCAAACATCTACCTTATCTAATTACCATCAAGACTTAATATATATATATAGCAAATAATTATATATAACATGTTAACATAAACAATCCATTAAAAGTGTAGGATACCATGTTTTGTTGTCCTTTATTTCTTACACTGATGCAACTATTTTATTGTAGACTTAAATACTTACTAGGACGTTTCTTCTTGCAACCCTGCGGGACTTTATGGGTCTTCTCCAAACAAGGACCCTACCAACTGGACCAAGATCTTCTTTCCTCACCTCTTTGTCATCCCATGGGTCCAGTAATTGTTTGTCAGCACTTTCCTGATCTGAACTACAACGTATATATTCACATTAATTGGTACCTTATGTGACAAACAACTAGACATTAGGAAATAAAGAATACATGCAGCAAACTACAAATTATTAGTCTCATTCACTTGCTATAGCCAATAAACCTTCTTGCTCAAATACACTCAAGCTCATTTGCAAAACCCTAGTCATTAGGAATTAATTTTTTGAATACATGTAGATCATAATTTACAAATCAACTACACTTGGAATTTACAGCAACAAATTGTTCTCTAACAACATCTTCTTTTAATCACAATCAATACTAACACCAAAATATAAATCATGACTCGATTTCAAAATCAATACTAACACCAGACTACAAATCATGACTCATACCACAATTTACAAATCAACTACTCTTGGAATTTGCAACAACAAATAGTTCTCTAACAACGGTTTTTAAATCTAAATCAATACTAACACCAAACTACAAATCATGATTCGATTTCATAATCAATACTACAACCAAACTAAAAATCATGACTCCATTTTAGATGTCAATTTCATTCAAACTGTTAATGCTTTTATTGGCTGATTGGCATCTATGTTTAGCTAAAACATAATAGCAGTAAAACATAATATAATTGTGAATCTTGCAAATATAAAAAGAACAAAACAGGCACAAGCAAGATGTTATATGGAATGTCATGACATCAACTCATGACATCGCGCCTGCAGAATTGGAAGGAAGATTCAGTTTGTACTCAACAGATACAGGATATTCAAAGAATATTTTGTAATCCTATGTGGCGCAAATTTAAAGGTCAAAAGAATATCAGATCAGAAGATTGAAGATTCAGGAAGAATCAGATCAGAAGATTGAAGATTCAGTCGTTTCTAATTTAGGAAATAAATTAGGAAACTCATGATTAAAAGACCTTATTTGTAGCAGAATATTTCTGCATATTTGTAACCGCAAGGAGTGCTGCGATTTGTAAGCCTAGGTCCAATTGGGATCAGGTTATAAATAGGAATCTTTGTAACATAGTTTGATATAGAAAACCTTGTTTAGAAACGATGTAGTCATTAGGGTTTCTATAGGTAGACCACCCAGGTTTTGGGATGGCTGCCATGTCCTTCTCGAAACCTGTAGGTAAGAGAAGTGATTGTCCTCACTCGAAAACTGTAGGTAAGAGCTGAGTATTGTATTCTTGATCGATGCTGTGAAGCAAGATCAAGTTATTGTGCATTATTAATTGTGTAAATAGTTGTTGCAGGGTTGTAACAGTTAGGTATCACTAGTGAGTGAGCAGAGGTTCTCTTGTCTTGGATGGAGTTCTGAGATAAAGGTTGCATTGGGTAGTGACTAGGTAAACCAGAGGATGTTTATCTGTAAACCAGAGGTTGTTTACATAAAATAGTACTACTGATAGTGAAATCTTCTTCCTGGCTTGGTAGCCCGCGGAGTAGGTAGTTAGACTGAACTGGGTTAACAATTAACTGTGTTATTTATATTCTGCATTGTTTGTTCAGTTATGAATGTTATGACATCGTTTATAACATCAGGTTCAGAAGTGTTAGCTGTTCCTGAACAGAACCATATAATTGCTTCAATCTGGCTATGTTTACTGAACGTGTGTGATCCCAGGTCTCATTGACTCCGGTTTAGGAGTAATTAATAAATGAGGGATCTTTCTATTCTGCCTTGCTACATTAATAATAGATCATATGTATTGACATCGTGAATGACATCCGAGTCTGTCATACCAGAATTTCAATTGGTATTAGAGCAGGCATCTTGTCTGTTTCTGGATGAGATCCATGAGGGATACATTCTGGTTGTGATAAAGGTAAAAGATTGTTTGAACAAAGAATTTTCATATTGTATGGTCCCTTGAAGTGGAGGATGGACCTATGTGATTAGACCAACCCGACCTAAGAGCTGTGATGCTGGAACAAGGAGCACTAAATCCAAAGACTTCATGCGGGAGTGAAGAACTTGAATTTTAGAACTAATTCGACCGGTATCTATGGACAGAGAAGAATCACATCAAAACCTTCATGCGGGAGTCAAGATGTTGATAAGGTAACCTCTGTATGTATATGAATTTGCTAGGTCAGGATTTTGGTTAGGTCTAGTCTGTTGCTTGATGTAGAAGCAAGCATTGTGCAAGGTTGAGCAGGAATCAATCTGTAGTTGTCATGCTTACTAATAGCACTTAAAGTAAGCATTGTGTGAATTCTGTTTGAGGTATGACTATTTTCCGCTGCATAGTCTCTGAGAAACCCTAGGGTTATGTAGGTTCAACAAAATGTATGGAAGAAATTGACAGCTATAATTAAAGTGTCAAAGATACTTGAGTAATCTCTCAAGTCCACTCATAATGACATGGTTTATTAGAGCTGATGAATGTCAACAAATCAATGATATTCATAATTGTCTGCAAGTGAGTACCTTGGAAATTTCAAGGCTGAGTGTTCCTAGAAGGAGGAATAAATTTCCTACTAGATGTTAGGACATTAAGAACTGGTATGCAGCTACTAGCTGAAGAACAGATGTTCTGGTGCTAAACTAATGTAGTGTGAGAACATTGGTTTGGAACCTACTCCTGGTCTGGAAGAGGAGACATCTGACTTAGTTAATCAGGACACGATTAACATGTGCTCAGTACTACTAAGAAAACTCATGAAGGTATTCCTTTCTGATCCTTTATGTTGTATTTAAGAAGAGCCTATATCTGGGAGTTTCCTCTGATCAACGGAACCAGATAAGTATTCTTAACCGTAGAGCAGTTGTTGGAGTTGAATACTGTGTCTCTATCATAGTGAAATATGGTCAATAATGTCTACTGCCCTAGTTGTTATCCAAAAAGGGTAGTTTGTTTGAAATCAAGGAAGTCGGATGAACCTGACTAAATTAGTTTCATGCTATAACTACGTCTGTTCCAGAAACCTAACTGAGGGAATCTCCTCTATAGGTACAGACTATGGCATCCGTCATCTCAAAATCAGAATGAAAGTCTAAAGAAAAGCTTATTGAGATGATGGCTACTTTATCCCTTGATATGTCTGGATATTGCTGATAATTGGATTATTCTGTTATTACCCCGAGTGTTGTCAATTGTGTTTATTTGCCAAGAAAAGAAAGTATAAATGTGAAGAGGTAATCAGTCAGAATGACCTAGTGTGAGTAGCAAATTCTAACTAAAAAGCTGGTAATTACTTTGACGGGAGACTTAGCACTTATTAGGTTTAGAACCTGGATGCTGGACTGAGAAGTTCTTCTAGCCATGAGTTCTCAATTATCTTCACACATCAAAGAAGAAGGCAAGAGTCTCTGATGTAGCATACTGATTCTGTTAAATATATTGATGGGAGCTGGATATTTGCAATGTCTGTATAAAACACTCAGACGTGTATATTGAAGATCAATTTATGGTTATACAATCATAGTTTCTTCTATTTCAAGTTGCAGAGTGTGGCAATCTGAATCTTGTGTAGCAAGCAAACTGAGGTTTCTAAAACTTGGAAACTGTGGCAAATTCCAAATGAAGGGAACTTCAAGGACGAACATCAAAGGGGTCCTAAAGTTGTATATCTCAGGGGAAGTAAAAGAGTATGAAGATCAGCAAAGACAATGTTGTTCTGCTTCTATCCATTTGCAAAGTCTTTCAAAGACTAATCTTGAAGCAAGAAGAACAATTTAATTGCACCTGAAATATTCCATTTCCAAATATTTCACTATAATTTGGTCAGTTTTTGGTCAATACTAACCGCTTGTCACATTGATAACACGAAAACGTATCGTATATTTAGCGTAATCTACATGTATTATGTTCTTATTTTATTTCGATTTTATTACTTTATTTCGTATTATGCCGGTATTTCGTGTTTGTTTCAGGTATTTAATAAATCAAGGCTTGCAAAGAAATAATCAAAGAAAGAAGCCAAAATGAAGAGAAAAAGACTAAAAATGGATGCTAAATTGATGGGGGCGCAAATAAGAACCAAGGCCCATGAACCAAAAGCCCAAGACGAAGAAGCAGAAAAGCACGTGACGAGTGGCACCCACTGGGCCACGCCGTCCGTCACTCCCCCCTCCCTGGCGATCGACACCTCTTTTTTATTTTTTTAGTGTGTGACGTGAGTCACACACTCACGCCCAGAAGAGAGCTTCGTCAAGCACCCAGTTTTCTCTCCGCCAATTTCTCCTCCGTAAAGCTTGTTACTGAGACGAAACAAATTCAAATCCAAGAATCTGAAGCAGCTCTATATAGATACCCAGCCAACCAATTGAAAGGGTTACGAACTTTTGCCCTACTGCCGTCATTTTACATTCTCTGCAATTGCGATTTCCAATTCTGTCTACTTTTTCCAAACCATCTTCTACAATAGATTTCCACACCTGAAATACTATTGCAATTCAGTTTATTTTTCAAGCTTCCGAATTTGTTTTTAGTTTTAGGAATAGATTTAGTTTCAGCATTTACTTTCGTTCTGGATTCAAGATTTGGTACTACAAGATTACACTTTCAGTCTGCAATTTAATTCAGGTTTTATTATTAGCATTAATTATTGTTTACCGTTTATGTTATATTATCAATTTATGTCCGGAATAATATTTATCTGTTATATCTGTTCTGATTCGTCTATTAAATAATGTCCGGCTAAATATCCATTATCGGTATGTTAAGTCATATAACTGAGGGAATCTAGTGACGCTATCGACGTAATTTATTAACGAAAATTTTTTTATTTGGTTATAATTTCTAATGCTTACTTAAACTGTTTTGTAATGAGAGTTAAAAACAATAGACGTTAGGATCAATAAAAATAAAAGTTTAAGGTTTTAAATGGACCGTAGGAATTAAGCATTAACCTTAAATACAGCGAGAGCGCTTTAAGGTTAATTAGTCTTCATTTGTTTTCAAAAATCATTTTAAACTTTAATTGATACAGCGAGAGCGCTCACTTAGGTTTAATAGTGAAATCATAATCAATAAACACGATAATGTGAGAGGAAGGTTTTTAAACTAATGATTTCTACAGAAAAGTAATTTTAAATTACGATCCGCGTCGATAGTTTACTAGATCCCCGACGTCCGACTATTACATACCTATATAATTATCCTTTGATTTAATTTAATTCTATTCTTTTATTTCCCCCTGTCTGATCTTAATCAATCAAACGATAGCCTTAGATTTACGTAGTAACGATTAACTACATTAGGTCGATTCTTAGTCCTTTGGGTTCGATATCTTTTTTAAACTACGCGATAGACTGTGCACTTGCAGTCATAATCACAGACATACCCACTTTGTCGCGATCCAGTTTTTGGCGCCGTTGGCGGGGAATCTTGGTAAGTTTACCTTCCATCCCTTAAGCTTTTTTTATTCTTAATCATTCACACAACATTGTTTTTTTTTTCTATTGTACTAAAATATGAAAATTAACCATTTCTTTCTAATTGCATGTCAGTCCTCCATCATATCCAGTTAAAGTCTGGGTTAGTTATCAAAAGTTGCTCAAGTGTTTTATCTTGAATGAGCTGCATCATAGACCTCTTAAGGCTCAAAAAAATAAGAACTTATTCAGATCACAGCAAGCAATAAAGTTTTTCCAGACTACAGAACTTGATTGGGTTGAAGCAGGTCTTCAAGTTTGTCGGCAGGGGTACAACATGTTAAATCTATTGATATACAGGAAAAATTTGAACTACCTTCACCTTGATTATAATTTTAATTGTAAGCATGTCAAAACCATGACTACAGAAGAACGTAAGAAATCACAATTTGGTAATACTTTTCATCTTTGTCGTGAGATCCTTCGTTTGACGAAAATTGTGATGGATGCTAATGTTCAGTTCCGTTTGGGTAATGTTGATGCTTTCCAATTGGCGGTTGGCCTTCAATATACTTTCTCTCATGTTGTTCACACACAAGTTGCTAAGAGGAATGGTATCACACACAAGTCCATCCGCTGGGGCGGGTGTACATCCGATACCTAAACTACACAAATAAATATATGATACATGTTTAAATGAACTCTTAAGTCAATCAAAACGCGCCGTGTGTGCTTCTCACTTCCCCCATTAATTTCCTTTTCTCTTCTTCCTCATGTGGACAAATACAACAACAATAACAACTCAATATTCATTTATTAGACCCTTTTCAATTCACAACCCTAAAGTTAATTTGGTAGACTGAATAGTATACTGAAATCGTAGACTGAGCCAATAGGAATTTTGATTGATTTGAGGCGTAACCCCCCAACTTTGTTATTAATTTGCATAGATGGAGAACATAAATTTTTTCTGGTGTTCATCTCTCTTCTTTGTTCATCTATTAGAGTAGAAGGCTATGTCTGGTGTTTCAACTCAGATTTCAATTCTGATTTCTACTGGTAAATACTCTATTCACGTTGTGTCCTCCGATCTGTTTCCTTATTTACACAATTAGGATTCCTTATTTTTTATATTCAATTGCTTATGTTCCCAAAAAGTTTTTTTTTATCAAAATGTGAGATGCCGCTAGAAATGAGTTTGGATCAATAGATAGCACTAGATATCTTGAAGTTGGTGACTTGTCTTTGTCTTTGTCTTTGGATGAGCCAGGCTTAGAGGTTGGTTTTCTTGAGTGACCATGAAATGATTCGTCTCATTTTGTTTTGGTGGATTTATATTTTTTATTTATTCATTGGAAGTACTAAGTTTAAATAAACATAAAATTTGCTCCGTATAGGGCTTCATAGCATAGAGAACACGCATGCTTTATTAAATAAATTGAACTCTTTGTTCTTTAAATTTTGTTCCATATTGTTCTTTAATTTTTCGTTTAGTTTTGACTGCAGCAAATAAAAGAAAGTTTGAGTTTGACTCTCATAGTTGCTGTAACACCAAGAGGCATACTTTGGTAATTTTAGGATTGTTTGTATCTGAACAATTTTAATTCGCGGTCTAAAATTTTATTGTACTGTTCAGCTCAAATTTGGTATTTTTAATCCAGCAGTAACTTTGAATGTTTTCTTCTTTGCAGGCTCGTCCAAATAATATGGGTACACAGATAGTAGATGTTAATGAAGTTTTTAGACAACTTAGATTGGCCCGGTATGGAGAAGGGTCATTCCAAAAATTTAGAGATTGGAATGATACAAATCTGTGGAAGGATTTGGTAAGAGTTTTGATTGAACAACGTCATATACCTATAAATTTGGATGCATTATTTTCCGTTGTCTCCGGATATGCCAAAACAAAGGTAAGATGCATTATTAATAATAACAGAGATATATAAGTGAAAGAGGTATATAGTGAACTCTGTCTTTAAAGATTTCTAGATTGTATCCATTTGGTGTTCATTTTGTTTACTACATTTATATGGAAATGAAACAGATATAAGATGAGCAATATAATAAACGGAACACCACATGTAATATAATAAACTTATCTACGAGACTTTTCTGTAGATATGCCATTTGATGTAAACTAAACTCGTTGCACTCTTTGGCATCTCAGATATTCCAATGCCTTATTCAATTTTGCGCCATAACGACGCGGGATTGAAATTCTATAAAAACTACATCGACTGATGGCCTCTCTAGGGGTAAATTCAGTGGTTCTGATCCAAGATCCAAGGATCATCGTCATTACGACTACTTCAAGTGACTTATGGGCTCACTGAACCAAAAGCTTCCAATTCTTTACCTATCAATTCAAAAGTTTAAAGTGATCCAACAATTTCCTTAATTCTCATGTTGTTGATGTCTTGAGCTTCTTAAGTAGTTGTTACCTTAATGTCATATTTTCTAGGTAAATACATAAGAATCTTTCTAACAAACTACAACCAATAATCGCGCATGCATAGTCATATGCTAATCCATCTGATTGTGCTCGACCTTATCTTCCAAAACATTTCCTTGATGGACTCAAGGGAAATGTGTCCTCAAACATGTCCTCACATCCTCACATTCAAGTGTTGGTTGACAACACAATGCAGTACAAAGTATTCTCCTTCATGAATGGTTTTTCTGGTTATAATCAGATCATGATGGCGTCGGAGGATATGGGAAAAACAACCTTCATAACACCGCGGGGAACCTTCTGTTACAAGGTGATGCCACTTGGTTTAAAGAACGCTGGGGCAACATACCACTTGCAAAAGTTGTTTGACAGGCTGAGAAAGTTTCGCATGAGGCTGAACCCCAACAAGTGCACTTTTGGAGTGAGATCTGGCAAATTGTTAGGTTTCATTGTAAGCGAAAAGGGAATCGAAGTTGATCCTGCAAAGGTAAAAGCGATACAAGAAATGCCTGAACCTAAAACAGAAAAAGAGGTTTGTGGTTTCCTGGGTAGATTGAACTACATTGGACAACTAACAACCTTCAGCTCCCAATGCTGAACAACAACTTCCTCTCCCAATTTCAACAGAAGCAGACACTGATAGCCTTCACAAAACCAAACCCAAGAGGTACTCACCCATACCCGAACAAATGACATACTGGATGGCAAGACACTTCACAAATACAACCAATAATAGCGCATGCATAATCATATGCTAATCCATCTAACTGTGCTCGATCTTATCTTCCAAAACATTTCTTTGTTGGACTCAAGGAAAATGTGTCCTCAAACATGTCCTCACAAAGAATAAAAAGGTCAGGTGGAATGAAAATTGCCAACAGAAGAAGAGCACCTTACATTGAAAGGTTTATATCTCACCTCACAGCCACGTATGAACCTATCTTTAAATTGCTAAGAAAGAATCAAAAGGTCAGGTGGAATGAAAATTGCCAAAAGGCATTTGACAAAGTCAAAGAGTACTTCCGATTCTAATGCCTCCCGTCGAAGGAAAACCTTAGCTACATGTAAACTGAAACACATTTAAAATGTTTCAAATAACAATCTAAAGTTCTCAAATGTATCTTACTTTTTTATTTTTGAGTATGTGAACGAGAGATGGTTGTGATGGTTGGTTGTGAAGGAAGATAGTGTATTTATAGTCTTCAATAGTTTCTTTAAATCCATTTCTTTAATAAATTATTCTTGTTAAAGGACGGGGTCCATACACTACAAAAAAACGCGTAAATTATGGCGGTTTTATTACGGCGTTTAACAAAAACCGTCACAATTTACGGTAAAATGTGGCGGTTTTAGTAACCGACATAATATGTGGCGGTTTTTAAAAACGTCGTATTTGTTAATTGTGGCGGTTGAAACCGCCGTAATTTTCTTTATTTAACTGCCATAGTTTACGCCCTTTTTTGTAGTGATAAGATGAGGGATGGATCACCACATGGTATTGTCTTGCATGGTTCAAGGCCCCACCTTCTGAATGAAAGGCCACTAGATAGACATCCCAATTCAAAGTCAAATGAGATGGCTAGGTTAAACTTAATGCTTTGATTTATTATGGATACTCCTATTTTTATAGACACGTATTAGACATGTCACATGTTTTCTTCATGTTGTTGATATCACCGCTCACTGCCAGACATATATAGTCAGCTACAAATATTTCTGCTGTTGTGTGTTTGGAAGATCTTCAAGACTTCGAGAAACGCTTCCGACCTCAATCCTTTCAGGTTCAGAATCACGAGTGTCAGAAACTAGTTCAAGGTGTACCTGTGAAATGATTATGCACATACTATAAGATTCTTAATAATCTCTGTTAGGATGGATAGGATTACAAGCCTTGCTTCACCTAGATTATTGTGTTGATATGCCAACTCAATGGTTATGTACATAAAAACCGAAGATCCCGACCTACCTGCATTTTACTACGACCCCTTAATACATCCAATCAACGGATGTAATTCATTGACGGTACTGTAAAAATTCTTTCACTACAAATAGTAAACTAGTGCCTCGCACGTCTAAAATTTAGGACAAACCTCACGCTTTATTTTATGAAATGAGTATACACATACGATAAGATTGTGCATATAGCATTCGTTTGTTTAGAATACTAGCTGCAAAGGGTATGTGATATCTTAATAACTTATCACTCCTCTTTCTCACATAACAACCCTACATGAAAATCCTTTGAGAATCATTGAAACCCCTATATAAGGTAACTATTATTCTAATAAACTTCCTCTAATTATCATTCTTAATCTTGTGTTTTTTTTTCTATGCATGTTACTTTTATTGTTTTTATTTTTTAAAAATGCTGTTTTTTTTCTATCCACTGTGATTTTCAAATGTGTTATATTGTGTAGTTTCTTAGGTAAACCGTGATTGAGAGAAAGTTGAAGTGAAAGATGTATTAGTGATTAAACTTTATCTTAAAATACATATCTATTAATGATTAGTAGTTTGTCCTATTTCTTTAAATTTTTTTGTCAGGGAAAAATTATATAATTTAGAGATTTAAAGAGTCAAATACTTCAATTCATGTGTTAAACTGTTACTTCAAAAAAAAAAAATCATGTGTTAAACTGTTACTTCAAAAAAAATTCTTGTGTTAAACTTAATCTTATACTATTCAACTTCTTCAACAATCGGAATATTATTTTAGATGCTTTAAAATATACACTTACAAAACTACATAATAAATGATTATAAAACAACAATAAAATTAGGAAGCGGTCAACTTAAAAAAAACATAATCAATAATAAAAAAGGTAGAAAAATAAAAACTATAAATTTAAGGAGGAAGATACTTCTAATAGATTATTTAATATTATTTTATGATATTTCAAAGTATACACCTACAAAAGAGAACATAATTCATAAAATATGACATATATTATTATATAACAAAACCCTCTTATATTATATTCCAAAAATTGGGTCAACAACGTCCAAAATGTAGAGTGAATAACATAAAACTTTAATATAAATAAATACACACTCTAATAATTAAACTATTCGGACATATTGCTTCATTTCCTATACCACGATTTCATCAAATGATAATAAATCATCACCGACGAGGATACAGTGGCAGTGGCAGTTGCACCGATGAAGATGGTGGCTCCGGTGAAACTGGTGGCTCAGCTGAAGGCAGCTCCAGAAATTTTGCCGGTGTGTCAGACCGTGGAGGCGGCGGCAGCGGCTTGAACTGCTTCTCTAGATCATAGTTCGAGCCTTTTATTTGTTAGCACTTACACAACAGTAATAAAATTACAAGTGAACCGATCCAAAAACCGGTAGTGAATGCAACAAGTAAAAAAGAAAAATAATATTGGATCCAAAAACCAGCAGTGAATGCAGCAATCTAGTAAAATAGAAAGAATAAGAGTAACTCCAATGGGAGTTTTTTCATGAGTTTGCCGGGCTGGAGAGGAGAGCTACAAAATTTAATACCATTGGAGTTCGCCACCATGGAAAACCGTTGCATTCTGAAGCAACGTCCTCTTCTTTTATCAAATAATAAATTAATTGATGGTTGTATTACTTCTCTTTTTAACAATTTGTTTACCCTCTCTTTTTAACAATTTATTATCAAATAAATTAACATATTTATTTCTTTCTTTTTTATTATCTTTATTTTTTATTTTAATAATTTGATGTTAATTTTAATTATTATTATAAAAATTTAGGCTTAACTTTATTTACTTATTAATTTAATTTATATTAATTTTATTATGTGATGTTATTTATTTTTATTATTTTTAATTTGAGATTAACATTAATTATCATTTTAAATTATAAGTTTAATTTGAATTTTATTTATTTTATATCAATTTTAATTTAAATAATTAAAATTATTATTTTAATTGCTATAAAATTTAATATGAATAAAATATTAATAAATAAAGTAAAATTGTGGGACCCAATATAGGTTCTTAAGAGTTGCACCATTAGAGCGAAAAATTAGTTGAGTTGCTTCAAGCTGATGTGGCTTAATAGGTCCCACAAAGAACCCAAAAATGGGTTCACGGTTGGAGATGCTCTAATATTGCTTCTAAAGAACGAATGCTTGAAGATAAACACCCACAATATAAAGCAGCAGACTGTACAACATAAAGCATAAAGCATGAATGCTTGAAGATAAAAAGCCATGAACACATTAATAGCTCCGTTAACATCACCATAAACATGCACTAAAAAAATGTGTTCTGGACTGGGCCCAGGTTAGGCCCACTATGATTTTCGGCCCAATAAACCTCAGAGGCCCACGTCCTCCTCGGCCCTCCTACGCACTTAGGACACCCATCTCAGACATGCTCGGCTGTCCTATATCCCCGGAGCATATGACACCCGATATGCTCGGCATTGACGACCCCGCAAACACCTTCGTTGCCGAGGACCCTGCTCCGCGCAGTGGTCCTTCACACCCAATCCTCCGAATACTACGGAGTCCACGTGGCCCCTATAAGACCGCGTCTCCCTTGGATTCCGGAGCGGTTAACCAGGACAGAGGGCATCACGCACCTCCGATATTTCCGCCTAGGAAACCTGGCAGTCTCCTAGTTGGGCTTGGAAATCCAGTCCACTAGCGTGATCATGGCCCAGCGCTGGGGGCTATAAATACCCTCTCTCAGTAGAGGGTCAGGTATTCAATTCTTACTCACTTTTAGCTAGTACTTGCGCTCCTTTGCTCGTCAACTTACTTTGGCATCGGAGTACCTTGCAGGTACACCCCCCCTTCTCCTTCCTAGAAGATCCAGTCCGAGCAGCCTACGACGATTCTTCTGATCAGGTACGATCAGTGGCGCCGTCTGTGGGAAACTTGCTTCCCCATCTTTAACAAACAAAGATCAAAGCTAATCATCTCCAATCGTCATGGCTGACAACAACAACAACATCCCAAGCGCTGACCCTTTCCTCCTTCACGAGCTGATCGAGGAATCCTCCCGCGAGCTAGCTAATCGTCGTCGGGGGGATCGTCGGCAACAAAGGTCCGGGCATATAACCCAGGGCGCTCAGCTGCTGCAGGTCCTACAACAGGTCCAGAATGTTGACCAAGTTCCTCCAGAGGGTCACGTTCAGAACGGCGAGCAGATCCGAACGACCAACGGGTCAGAACATGCCCAGAATGTGAATGAGACCGACCTCCGAGACGGGCAACATGCTTCCTCATTCACCCACACCTCCGAGAGGCGGAGAACCCGTCATGGAGAAGACGAGGAGCCACTCAACATTCCCGAGGACACTGATCCCATCACCGTCCGCTTGCTCAAAGAAAAACAGTTGACAAATAGCCTCCTCAGAATCCAGGACGACCGAATTCACGAACTGGAAAGACAGCGACGACGTCGCCCCTCTCCGCGGAGGCGCCACAGGTCTCGCTCCTATTCCTCCTCGCGCTCACCGCCGAGAAGATACCGTCGGCGATCTCCATCCTCTTCGAGGTCTCCCCCGAGAAGACATCGCCGCCGGAGGACCCGTTCCCGTTCTCCACCCAGAAAGAACAGGAAGAACCAGAAACCTGAAGCCGCTGAACAGAGGAGCTCCTCCCCCGAACAGGGCCGTCGGGGCCCCTCCAAGGCTGCGTTGGGTGACAACCAAGATGATTCCCGACGAAACAGGCACTACCGTTCACCAGGTCCGAGCGACGAGGAGGACTTCCGCAGCCCCTTGTCCGCCAAGATCCGGAGAGCTCACCTCCCTCGAGGGATGGAAAAACCGCCAATATTGGACCAATACGACGGGACCACTGACCCCGACGACCATATTCGGAGCATCGAAGCGGTCATGGACTATCACGTCGTCAGAGGCTCGATCAAATGCCGCATTTTCCCGACCACCCTCAGGAAGGGAGCGATGAATTGGTACAGGAACCTCCCTCCGAACTCCATCCACTCCTGGACCGAGCTCAAAGAACTCTTCTTGAGCCACTTCACAGCCTCCCGACGACAACCGAAATCGGAAGCCAATCTCGAGGCCGTGATACAAGGACCCAACGAACCTCTTCGGGATTACCTTGAAAGATTCAACAAGGAGGCCGTCCAAGTGCAGACGGCCGACTACATGAAGAGGTACCTCTTGGAGCGAGGACTACTCCCCGGCAGTGACTTCAAGAAGGCCATCAAGATGGAGGAGGTGCACTCGATGAATGCCCTCCTTCGCAAAGCGAAGGCATTCATCGACTTTGAAGAAGCCGAGGCAGCCGCGGTCAAGGCCTCGAGAGGCAATAATGCCGCTCGCAGCTCAAACCTCGAGGATCCAGGGTCACGCCGAGGACAAGACAAAAGAAGGGACGACAGGTCCCGAGATGTCAAAGAACGGCGAGGACCGGCAGGACGTTTCAACGACTACACTCCTTTGAACACCTCCCGGGAGAGAATCCTGGCCGACTGCCAGAACGCCGAATTCAAAAAATCCAACATCAGGCCCCCGAAGTCAAATCCTACAAGACCGGGGACGGACAAGTCCAAGTACTGCAAGTACCACAAGAGTCACGGGCACTTGACCGACGAATGCATACATCTCAAAGATGCCATAGAGACCCTGATTAAAGAGGGCCACCTGGCAAAATATACCAAGAAGGGAGAACCCTCCAGAAGAGACATCCCTCGAAACTCTGACGAGGGGAACTCACCAGACAGCAGACCGCTTCAAGTCGCGTTGTCCGTGACCCGACCGGAAGACTTCATCCCTTCACTCGGCGTGACAACCGCCCTCAGCACCTGGGAACATTTCCCCACCGCGATGGTCATCTCCAACGGCGGCGACCCCGGCTCTCTCACCGTCAGTTCAGTCAAGAGAAAGTTTGACGAGTTACTCAGCGCCAATGCCGACCTCGGCCCTACTCTGCGGAAATTCCGAGGAAAGTCGGAGCCAATCACTTTCTACCTCGAGGAACTGCCCGGCGGAGCTCCGAACGCCACCATTCCCCTCCTCGTCCGAGCCAGAATGGCAAACTTCGATGTTCGACGAGTCCTGGTGGATGAAGGTAGTTCGGTCGACATCATGTACTCTCACCTTTTCCGAACACTTCAGCTGGACGACTCGCACCTCACTCCCTATGTGGGTTCCGACCTCCAGGGTTTTAACGGAGCCACCACCAAACCATGGGGCTACGTCGAGCTGATTGTCACCTTCGGGGAAGGGGAAGCGTCCAGACAAGTCAAAACCAGGTTTTTGGTGATCGACTGCAAAACATTGTACAACTGCATCATCGGACGCCCAACACTGGCCGAGCTAACCGCCGTGCCCTCCACGGTCCATCTGAAGATGAAGTTCTACACGAGGACGGGGAAAGTGGCCACCATCAACGCCGACATTGAAGCTGCGAGGAGAATCTTCGATGCCTCCGTCAAAGGACTAGAGCTGATCGCCCCTCCGACCAGCTCCAACAGAAAACCGAGAGCCGAAGACAAACGCCCACGGGAAGATCAGGTTCCAACAGCCAACGTCAGCTCAGTCGACCTCGATGCAAGGTTCACACAAGAAGAACTGAAGACCGGGGAAGAGACGCCGGCCCCCCATCCCGTCCGGCCTGTCCCCGACGGAGATTTCGAGCTGATCCCCCTGGGAGACAACGCCGACAGAGCAGTGAAGATCGGCAAAGGCATCCCTGACCTGCCAAAGAAGCAACTCGTAGCCTGCCTTCGAGCCAATGCCGACCTGTTCGCCTGGAGCGCCGCAGAGATGCCCGAACTCGACCCTGAGGTCGCCTGCCACCACCTCTCCATCAATCCAACCGCCAAGGCCGTAGTACAACGTAGGCGTCGGCAGTCTCCCGAGAAAGCGGAGGCTGCCGAGAAAGCTGTAAAAGACCTCCTAGAGGCAAATTTTATTTCCGAGGCCAAGTATTCAACTTGGCTCTCAAACGTTGTACTTGTTAAAAAATCTAATGGAAAATGGAGAATGTGTGTTGATTATACTGATGTTAACCGGGCATGTCCAAAGGACGCCTACCCTTTACCTAGTATTGATAGACTGGTCGACAACTCGGCCGGCTATAAACTGTTGTCCTTCATGGACGCTTATTCTGGTTACAACCAGATTCCCATGGCGAAATGCGACAAGCAATGCACGGCTTTCATGAGCGAATCGGGCAATTATTACTACAACGTAATGCCCTTCGGACTCAAAAACGCCGGGGCCACTTACCAGCGGATGATGAACAAGGTCTTCCGAGGAGAGATCGGCGACACGCTCGAGGTATATATGGACGACATGATCGTCAAATCTCGAGAGGACTCCGACCACACGCTACATCTCGAGCGGGTCTTCAAGCAGGCCAGGTCCTGCAGGATGCGCTTCAATCCAGAGAAGTGCACCTTCGGAGTACGGGCAGGTAAATTCCTCGGCTTTTACTTAACAGAACGAGGAATAGAAGCCAACCCCGATAAATGCCGAGCATTCTCAGACCTCCCTACCCCCACCAATAAAAAATCCATCCAAGTACTAAACGGAATGCTCACGGCATTATCCCGCTTCGTCGCGAAATCCGCCCAGCATGCACTTCCATTCTTTAAGCTTCTTCGGAAGGAAGCAGCTTTCGAGTGGTCCGAGGAATGCGAACAAGCATTGTCCCACCTCAAACAAGTGCTATCCAAACCCCCGGTGCTATCCCGACCAGACAGCAACGAGGTTCTCTATCTCTACTTGGCCGTTTCAGGCGAGGCGGCCAGCGCGGCCCTAATCCGAGAAACGGAAGACGGGCAGAAGCCGGTGTACTTCACTAGCAAAGCCCTTCAGGGACCCGAGGTCCGCTATCAACAGATAGAAAAAATCGCGCTAGCCCTAATAACGGCCGCCAGAAGACTGAGGTACTACTTCCTCGCCCACACTATCGTCGTCCGAACAGACCAACCAATTAAACATCTACTCAGCCGACCGGACATGGCCAGGAGAATGCTGAGGTGGTCCCTCGAACTGTCCGAGTTCGACATACAATACGAGGGCAGGAAAGCGCTAAAAGCCCAAGCACTCGCCGACTTCATAGCCGAGATGACGACGATCTCCAACTCCCCAACACCCACCGAGAATAAGTGGACCATCTATGTTGATGGCGCCTCAAGCCACGCGGGCAGCGGAGCCGGTATCATCTTGGAGAACGACGAGGGGCTCGTCATCGAAGTATCCCTAGTCCTATCCTTCACCACGTCGAACAACCAGGCTGAGTACGAAGCCCTCCTAGCGGGCCTGCGCCTCGCCGAGGACGTGGGCGCTCAAGAAGTCATGATTTATACCGACTCTCAACTGGTCGCGTCCCAAGTCAGCGGCGACTACCAGGCCAAAAACGACACTCTAGCCGAGTATCTATCGCTCGTCAAAGAAAAGATGAAAGGATTCACAAAGGCAGACGTCGCACACATCCCTCGGGAGCACAACTCACGGGCCGACCTTTTATCCAAGCTTGCGAGCACGAGGAAGAAAGGAGGGAACAAGTCAGTGATACAAGAAATCTTGTCCGATCCAAGCATAGGCAAAAACGCGCAAGCCATACAAGTGTTTGCCATCGGAGACGACCATTGCTGGATGACCCCGGTGTACAAATACATCACGAACGACGAGCTCCCCGAGGACCCGAAGGAAGCCTCAGCTATTAAGAGGAGAGCATGCTCGTACACAGTCATCGAAAACAAACTCTACCGACGAGGCTTCTCCGTCCCACTCCTTAAATGCATCGACAGCTCGCAAGCACTAGAAGTACTGCAAGAGCTTCACGAGGGGATTAACGGTCAGCATCTCGGCGGTCGGTCGCTGGCGAGGAAAGCCCTCAGAGCCGGCTATTATTGGCCGACTATGCAGCAGGACGCCAAAGAGCATGTTCAGAAATGCGACAGATGTCAGCGGCATGCCGACATGCACCTAGCTCCCCCCAACGAGCTTAAATCCCTTTCCTCTCCTTGGCCTTTCTCCACCTGGGGAATGGACCTCCTCGGCCCCTTCCCAGTCGGATCATACCAGAATAAGTACCTGGTGGTCGCCGTGGATTACTTCACAAAATGGATAGAGGCCGAACCTCTCGCCAAGATCACGTCTCAAAACGTACTACGCTTCTACAAACGAAACATACTCGCTCGGTTCGGGGTGCCACAGGCTATAATCACCGACAATGGCACCCAATTCACCGATAGGAAGTTCCAAGAATTCGTGGCCAAGCTCGGCACAAAACAGCACTTCACCTCAGTCGAACACCCTCAAACGAACGGGCAGGCGGAGGCAGCCAACCGAGTCATCCTCCGAGGACTGAAAAGGAGGCTCGGCGAAGCCAAAAAGGCTTGGGTCGAGGAACTACATAGTGTACTTTGGGCGTATAGAACGACGCCCCATTCGAGCACGGGCGAGACTCCCTTCAGATTAACCTACGGCACCGAAGCCGTAATCCCCGTGGAAATCCGAGAACCTTCTCGGCGCACCGAATACCCCCTCGAGGAAGAACTTAACGACGAGGCCATGAGGGAAGAGCTCGATATGGTAGAGGAGATCCGAGCAGGATCCTCCCTCCGAGAAGCTAAACTAAAACAACAAATAGCCCTTCGCCATAACGCCAAAGTTATAAAGCGCGAATTTGAAATCGGCGCCCTAGTGCTCCGCAGAAACATGAAAGACTCACGCGAGGGAAAACTAGCCCCAAACTGGGAAGGCCCGTACCGAGTTTACGATAAAACAGAGAACGGCGCCTATTACCTCGAGGATCTCCTCGGAGTTAGACTTGCTCGGCCCTGGAACGCTGAAAAACTCAGACGTTACTACAGTTAGACCCGACCTAACACTCCCGGACTCCTGTATCCGACACAGGTGCTAACCGGGTATGGACCCGCGTCGTAGGTACGAACGCGAGGACTCCACGACAACAGCGGTCGGATACTACCACAAAATGGGAGAACCGACCACACGGAAGACTCTACACCTAGACCCTCCGTGGAAGTACCTGCATGGCAGAACCCCAGCTCGCGATGGGACCGTTCACGCCGCGAAGACTTGGCCATGATCATGGACTCGTACTCGCTAACAGCGCACACCTGCTCTGCGCACCCGGGCCGTACTCCACACGCCCGGGCAATCAATCTAGGCCGAGCATAATCCACAAAACCGATAATATCACAAGTATATGAGTAACTCTCCGGCGTTCCGAGCATAAGCCATCAGTTACCTAAAACAATCGAAAAATATTCTAAGTATGGAGGAAATACCTCGTCATACGAGCACAACAGGAAAGTTATCAAAACACGAGCATACAACGATAACACCGAAGGTGCAGATGAACAGATATAAGCAAGCAAAGTTATAAAACATTAAATTGCCGACCAACATGGTCGACGATGTCCAAAGGTTACAATCAAAATACCGGGCACGCAGGCCCCCAAAGTAATCCGGGCATTACCCAACAAAAGATAAAATGGCACGCAGGCCGAAGAAGAAGGGCACGCAGGCCCAGGACCACTACCTACTCTTCACTCTCTGGAGACTCGGGCACCAACGCGCCGTCCACAATCTTCGAAGAAAGCCCGACGTTATCCTCCTTCAAACCAGGGTTTAGAAGCCTAAGTTGACGGACAGCACGCTCGAAACCGACTTCAGCCATGTCGGCCAAGCTTATCTTCAGGCTATCTATCTTCTCCACGAATTCAGCCCTAGTCCGCAGAACGGCCACATCCGACGACTCGTCAGCCGAGGGAGCCCACTCAAGCTGAAGGTCGGCGAGCTTTTTCTTCTCCGCCGCAATCTCTCCGTCCTTCTGCTTGAGAACCGCGTCGATCTTTCTCTTCAACTCCTTGCGGTCGGTCTCCAGGGTCTTCACCCTGTCCTCGGCAGTCTTTTTTGCCGCCTCCGCCTCTTTCAGGGCCTCGGACGAGCCCGAGCCACCACTGGCTAACATTTGGGCCATCCCCAAAACCCTCACCACGGCGGCAGCGTCGCACGCCAGCTGCTTCTGAAGGGACGGAGGGTCCATCTCACCGATCCGACGAGCTTCATCCGGAGAAGTAACCATGGGAAACTTTTCAAAATAACCTCCATCCTTGTAGCAAGGAGGCAATACAAAACCACGCTCGGGACCTAAGCTCGACGGCTCATGACGCCCCTCGGTAGCACGAGGTCTCTTAGAAGACCTCTCGTCCTCCTTTATCCGAGGAGAACCTGCTGAGGCCGAGTTCTCTGCAGCACCAGTGCCCCGATTCTTCTTCTTCTGATTCCTCTTTGCATCCAGGGCCATCTTCAGGACTGGGTCCTCCTTCTCCGGCATGGCATCTGCAAAGAAAAAATAAAAGGAGTTAGCGAAAACACAGGACAGAAAAAGGAAAGCAGGGTGAATAGGCACAACCTAACAACGCCCGAGTCTCCTCGGGAGTCCGACAAGATAGCAGAGCCTTGGTATTAATAGGCCGCTGCTCCACGACCGGCACACCATTCTCGTCCAATACGGGACTCCCATTCCTCGTCACCCACCGGGACATAGTAAAGCTGTCCACATATTTGCATAGGACCGAATAGGACTCTGCGTCTTGCTCGTCCAGGTCCCCATCTTCCCAAACGTAATGTTTAGGGGGAGACGAGAAGTGACCTTTCCACCAGAAAAACGGGAACCTCGTACAGAATTCCCTTGCTACCTGCCCGTCCTCACCCCTCACTAATTCCCCGTCGTCGTCGCGAAGAACCACGGAATCCGACACATCGTGGTAAGCCGCCGGGCTGAGCGGACGAACGACAAAGTATCGATCCTTGAAACCTTTCACAGAGTCCGTGTACATCCCGAAGAGCTTCCGCTCGGCATTCTTGAACGACACCCAACCATATCGCCCGTCTGCCGCCTGTCTTTGAACACGAAAGCACCGGCCGAACAATGCGGTCGTAGCGCCAATACCCAAGTAGTCACAAACAATCTCGAATGCTCGCATAAAAGCAAAAGCATTGGGGTGCAATTGGGACGGCGCCAAATTCAGAAACGCCATCATCGATTTCTGAAAGTCGGAGAAGGGCAGTCGGAATCCGAGCTCCTTGAACACGTACTCGTACATCGCGAAGCCATCCCCGTTGAACCGAGAACATATGCGCTCGTCCTGAGACGGGCACGTCACTTGGTAATTCGGCGCTTCGCCCTCTCTCAAAACCTCGATTTCTGTAAAGACCCCATCTAGAGACTCGGTATATCGGGAAGTGACCGTTAAGGCTTCCTCGGCTATCCAGTCGGCCGCAACCGTGCATTCATAACTAAACAAGGGCATCGGGGAGACCCCTCCCTCGGCCTCCGGGCCGGGTGAATCAACATGGTCGTCGTCGGCCAGAGAGGGCGCATTTTGATCCTCGATAATCTCGACGTCTGAACTTGTGGCCGTCGAGGCATCCGACTCGCTACTCCACGACGAACCAGATCCCGAGCCGGACTCCGAGCTAGCGCTCGAATCAGATTCACCTGCACGCAGAAGGGAGAAAGTGAATTCGACAGTTCATCAAATCCACCCTTCCACCGCAATGCAAGCGAAAGGGTAGAGCAGGAGCGGCGGAGCCCCCGGCTAAACCCCCATCGAGGAAAGACGCCCATCAGCCGAGGACTCGCGAAAGCACGCGACATGACAACGAAAAATCATCCGAACAAACACGGTGGCCCAACGCCACGTCATCTAGTCCGCCGACCCATACTGACCCCCGGGCATCGCCTGGATAACCCGAGGAGGAAACAACGATCGCTCGTTGATTCCAGCCTACGTCTACGACGACGACCGCGAAAATAAAGCACACAAAC
Organism: Vicia villosa; assembly: GCF_029867415.1. NCBI lineage: Eukaryota > Viridiplantae > Streptophyta > Magnoliopsida > Fabales > Fabaceae > Vicia > Vicia villosa. The sequence continues at coordinate 11,469,966 of NC_081184.1, read as the reverse complement.
CCTACGGAAAAGAATAAAGCAACGAAGAGGGAAGCGAACTTACGTGAAGACATGGTAACGATGACCGGATGAGCTTCTCGGTAGACGAATGGTATGGTGAACAATCTGGAAAAGTATCTTCCGGGGAACGCCTGTCTGATGCCGAGCAGGTAAACAGAGAGAGTGAAACTTCCAAGTGAGAGGATTCGCCCCCTTTTATAGGGAAAGGGCTCGGAAGGCGAAGCGTCGCCTCTTCTGACAAGCGCCGCCTCCTAGACCCTAGGCCATTATTACCTATGCCACGTCAGCGCGTGCCACCCACGCGCGACGTTTCGTCCCTCCACAGGTTGTTCTTCCGAGCACGCCTGGTTGACGAGGAGCCATCTCATCGAGCATCTCCCCGACCCGAGCATCAGGTAAAGTCACAGCTTCTTGACCAGAAAACTCCGACTTGGGGGGCTCCTGTTCTGGACTGGGCCCAGGTTAGGCCCACTATGATTTTCGGCCCAATAAACCTCAGAGGCCCACGTCCTCCTCGGCCCTCCTACGCACTTAGGACACCCATCTCAGACATGCTCGGCTGTCCTATATCCCCGGAGCATATGACACCCGATATGCTCGGCATTGACGACCCCGCAAACACCTTCGTTGCCGAGGACCCTGCTCCGCGCAGTGGTCCTTCACACCCAATCCTCCGAATACTACGGAGTCCACGTGGCCCCTATAAGACCGCGTCTCCCTTGGATTCCGGAGCGGTTAACCAGGACAGAGGGCATCACGCACCTCCGATATTTCCGCCTAGGAAACCTGGCAGTCTCCTAGTTGGGCTTGGAAATCCAGTCCACTAGCGTGATCATGGCCCAGCGCTGGGGGCTATAAATACCCTCTCTCAGTAGAGGGTCAGGTATTCAATTCTTACTCACTTTTAGCTAGTACTTGCGCTCCTTTGCTCGTCAACTTACTTTGGCATCGGAGTACCTTGCAGGTACACCCCCCCTTCTCCTTCCTAGAAGATCCAGTCCGAGCAGCCTACGACGATTCTTCTGATCAGGTACGATCAAAATGTATCATGAACATAACAGAAAAACTGCAATACTCAGATAACTTCATGCTAAAACTCATTCAAACATCCAGCTAACTAAATGTAAAAGAAGGAAGGGTGTAGGCGTAGCAGTTTAAAAGTATAAGTTAAATCAACAAGTCAATCAACACTTTAAAAGTATAAATATAAACAAAATTTAAAAAAAATAATAATATTTGGAGACTGAAAAATAAATAAATTTCATTGTTATTTACCTGTTTTACCAATTCCGCCCATACCCAAAACTGCTTTAGAACGGTGCTGTATTATCAGCTTTATTACAAGACTCTCCATACTTGAAGTGTCTTATATGTCTCCTACAAAAATGAAAAGAGATAAGTATATATTTATATGCTTTTAAACGTGGGAGAAGAAAAGAAAAAATGGAAATGAGTGGTGGTAGTGAGAGAGAAACCTCAATGAGCTGGATGGAAGGCTACTACTTTGTTGAAGATGGAAAAAAATGTAGTTTGAAAAGGATGGTAGGAGAACCGAGGTGGTGATGAAAATCCAAAGTGTGTTGGTTTGTTTAAATAGAAAGTAAAAAAAAAAAAGAAAATCAAAGTAAAAATTAACTATGATAAAGTGAAGTTGGTGGAATGAAATAAGTGAAGTAGTTGGGAAAATAAAGGTTATATCTCATCCGTCTATTTTTCCAACGGTAAAAAAAAGTCAATGATAAAATAAAATACTAAACTTAATAAAATTAAATTATTATTCCCTCCGTCTTATAATAATAATAATGTCTTATTTGAGTTCTATACGATTCTTAAAAAAATGATTAGATGTATTGATTTTAATGATAAAATAAATATCAATTACTAAAATACTCTTATTTATTTATCATAGGTAGTGGAGTAGTTGAAAATGTGAAAGTTAATAAATAAGAGTATAGTAATAAAAAAATTAATAGATGTTGGTATTTTAAAGAAACATTTATTTTAAGATATAAAAAAAATGTAAATGAAACAATTATTTTAAAAAATGTAAATCTTGGGAGATTAACCTTAAAGAAATATTTATTTTATTTAAATAAAAAATAAAATATATCAAAATAAAGTGATGCAAATAATATTAATTTATAAAAAGAAATTAACATTATGATGTTAATTGAAAGAGTTTGAAAACATATAATATATTTGTAAAAGAATGAGATAAATTTTTTTCATTAGGATATATTTCATCAGATTTGAGTGCAGTAAAAACCTCACCCAATTTTAACTATTGTAATTACTTTTATTTTTTTAATATTTTTATAGGCCTGGAAACTATATGTATGAGCTACTACTAGATAGTAATTTTTTTATTTCGACTTGTCAACTTTTTGAGATTTGTCAAGTCACTTTATGATACAGTATAGAAAAAAAAATTGAACTTTGACTTTAAAATTCTGGCACAAAACACGTGAATACTAAATATTACTATTTTTTGAGACTTGTCAAATCACTTTATAATTTGATAAGAGTAATGATATGTTTACACTAAACATGACAACTACACCATTTAATAATTATTTTTTCACTTCTTTTAATACAAATTAACACATGCCTTTGATGTATTTCATATGGTGTAAGTATAAGTGTAAGAATTTTAGTGTAGCAATAGCAATTCTCATTTGGAGTAATGATTATTTAAAATATGTTAAAACAATATTTGATAACATAATTTTATTTTATATAATTATTTAAATTTATGTTCAATTTCAAAATATAACATCAATTTATAATAAATATATCATTATACAGATATCATAGAATATTAAAAAAAAAATGCATATTTCGCTATAAACTTGTATTATCTGACTAAGTATTTTTTTTATAAATTTATTGTATTTTTTGTTGGATTAATTATTAATTAATCAACTATAAGAAATCATTATTAATATAAAGTATGATCTATTGTTATTAAGTATTTATTGATGAATCATCTAATTTGGTTATTGTCTTTGAATGGACCGTGATGGATTGAACCATTCAGTTAAGTTCAAAGAGAGGTCTCTGCCCTCAGCCGTTTAGATATTTAAGCATTGTCTCATTAGACGATTAACATACTGTGAAAATTCTAGACGGTAATGAGGGTAGTAATCCTCTCATACTCATTCTCTCTGACGGTGTCTGAATTCAAAAGGTCTTTCAATCCTAAAAGGTACACCGTTTATATCATTGTTGATTATTATTTAATATAACAATATACTATAATTTGTATCTATCAAATTAATTTAAATTCATCAATTAGTATCAGAGTCTCGTATATACATTTTATAATTATTTATGTGAATATGAATCGTATGAATGATGGATGTATATCATTTTGTATTTTCGTTGATTGGTTGAATGATAGCATCAATCCATATGTCTCCACTTAAAGATTATTTAAGTATATGATGTATTCCCTTATTTGCTGCACAATTGATTTTTGAATCGAAGGGCCTTATTAATTTGCATCGTGATAATCTAAGCCCTAAAAAGTAGTCACATTTGCCTGCTTTATTCTATATGAATTAAAAATGTGTTTTTGTTTGTTTAACTATTATGCCGAAATTAAAAAGGTAGGAGTATAACTTTTATTTTGTTGTACACTACTGATTTATGATGAGATGGAAATTGAAAATTGATATATGGTTTATTCTTTTCTCTCAATTATGAATTAATAATTTTCTTTTCTATGAGTGGGTTTACAATTCTAGGGTTTATATTTGGGTTGTGAAAAGTAAAACTAATTATTTAAATAATAGTTATGGAGGTATATAAACTTTTGAAATTGAGATTATTTTAAGAGCTTAGTAAATTGTTCTCCATGCCAATAAGTATGAGAGATAATTTTGCATTAGTGGTGGGCACATGGTGAAATCCAATTGGTCGTGCACATGAAAATTACTTATATTTAATACCTATTTTTGACATGATATAAAGTAAATTAGTTTCATTCTATATTATAGCCTTTCCTTGTTACATTAATTTTTGAATTGAATAATTTATTTTCAAATTTGATATTGATGTATATTTGTTGTAAATAAATATCATGAAATCCTAATAATTTATTTTCAAATTGATATTGATGAATATTTGGACATGCTAAATGTGAAGGTTTATAAAATATACTCTTTTTCTTATTCATTGTTTGAAACTTTGACATTTAAAAGGCGTCAGGTGGCTTTAATATTTTATTTTCAATTAACAAACAAATTTCAATCTGATAAATTAGGTTGTTCACCATGCATGATAATTAACTAGAAATTCTCGATCTAATAAATTAGGTTGTTTACTCGGTATAATTATTGTTTAAATTATAACCTTTTTAATTATATATTTTATTTTAATAATTTATCTTAAAGTTGTTTTAACTTTATACGAATGTTACACTTTCGATTTCAGTTTGTATAATCAAATTTGATTTGAGATTATATATAAATTGTGCATAGTTGTATAGTTATGTTAGCAAAAGTTTTTTGATTTGTTTGATTTTATCAAACTATTTGCTAATTAAATTAAATGTCTAATTTGTGTGCCCTATTTGGGCAAAGTTTTTTATGTTTTTGTTGATGGCATAAACTTTTGACATTGTTGTTGTGAATTCTATCAATTTTCTGAGTTCAATTTTATTATTTACACACTAAAAATTATATTTTTGAATTGATAATAATTTTTTATGATTGAATTATATATTGCTTAATTGTTTACCTGCACACTCATAAAATTATTATAATTATTTTGAGCTATTCTAAAGACAATTTAAATGATTTTATCCTTATAATATGTTAATTTAAAATATCATTTTATATTTTGATATAATAATTTATGAGTTTTTGAGATGATACTACAAGTTTACTCTTTGATCATGAAACATTTTGAGATGACACTGCAATACTATAAAAGTCATCAATATATTGCAATACTCGTGCGACTCTATTTGCAAGGATGAATGTCACACTCTACGAGATTAGTCTTAAATATAATTTCAATCTCTTGTGACTAATTATATAATTGCATATAAGGAGAAATTATTTTTAATATTGTCCACTCCTATTGAAAAAATATAAAAAGTGCATTTATGTAAGATTGTTAATTTTCAAGAATATTTTGAATTAAAAACACCTTATTTACTGTCATAAATTGATTTCTTGTTATATACTCAAATAAATAAATAAAATTTAGTTTTACGAGTATATTAAAATCTTATTATATTGAGAGTTTTATTATAAAAAATTAAGTAATCACCATTAATTTGTATAAGTGTGATCTCACCTAACATGGATACAATTATACAACTTTTTCCTATTTTGAGTAAAATATAATAGGGTTAAATAAGTTTTTCGTCCCTCTAAATATTTGAGTTTTCATTTTTAGTCCCTCAAAAAATTTCCTTCAACTTTTCATCCCTTAAAAATTTTCCGTCTCAATTATTAGTCCCTGACGTCAGATTCCACTAACGGTTGCTTATGTGGCAGCCTACGTGTAATTAATTTTTGTTTTTCTTTTAAATTATGTTGTATTAAATTAGCTTAGGTGGTATTTACTTCTACATTCAGAATCCCTAATTCTACGTTCAAAATCCCTAATCCAAAAAACATTTCAGAATCCCTAATAGAAAGGTGTGGTCCCTTGTGTTCCCTTCAATCCCTCAGCGCGCCCCTGTGGTCCCTCCATTGACGAAGATTGCGCATCTTGTTGCGGTTCCAAGAACGACAAGGTAAGGCCCACTTCAATATGTTTATTCTTTGCAGTACTAATAGTATCTCCTAGTAATGATAGTAATAGAAAACGCTTCCAGCTGTATTACGTACCTGAAAGCTAGGGTTTATGAAATTTCTTAAAAACTGAACCTACCTTTGTTTTTTCTTGAAACGTGTAGGAAATGGGTTTATTTAAAGTGGTTTTCTATACGAAAGGTTCTTTTGTAAAGGATGAAGGGTTAACATATGAAGGGGGAACGTTTATGCTGTTAGTGGTCAAGACCCAGATTATTGGTCATATTTTGAAGCAGTTGACTTGATTAAGGATATGGATTCTGCATTTAAAGTTGAAGATGTTAAGATGTGGTGGAAGACAGAAAAGGAAAGTTTTGGAAATGATCTTAAACCATTTGATAATGATGTTGATGCAAGTAAGTTAGTTGTGTGTGCTGAGGAGAATAAGTGTGATGTCGAGATATACGCAGAGACAAGATTACCTGGTAGTGAGAAGACTTTCATGGAGAGGTTAATAGGGAAAGAAAAAGGCCATGTTGTTGATGAGGAAATTGAAGAGGTTAATAGTGAATCATCTGAGGACTCATTGAATGGCATACACTTTGAAGACAGTGAAGAGGAGAGAATGCATGATTTTGATGATCTCATTGGTGAAGGTCCAAGTCATGTGGAGAAGGGGGGAAGAGCTGGGAATGATGATGCTGGTAATGGTGTTGGTGCTGGGACAAGTAATGTGCATGATCCTGTTGGTGCTGGGATCAGTCAAGGTGTTAAGAAGGGTTTGATTTCTGATGAGTGTTAGTTACCAATTTGTGTAAATATCTTAGGTAATTTTTGGTAACTTTCAAGTCTTTTTGTGGTTAATAGTAGTCTTTTATTATCATTTGGTACATATATATTCTTATATTTATATTATTGTTGAATAGTTCTTATCTTTGCAATTTCTGTTGGATTTTGTAGTTTTTATAGATAATTGGAAGCTTGGACCATGGAAAAAGGATTTTGATGATGTTCCAAGACCAAAGCCAAAGATTGCTGAAAAGAGGAAGCGCGCTAAGCGAGGTTGAGCCCGCTAAGCGCGGTTTTGAAGAAAAGAAGGAAGTTCTGGCAGAGAGTTCCGCGCTAAGCGAGGTCTGGAGCCCGCTTAGCGCGGTTGGGCGGTTTAAAGCAATTTTTGATGGCGCGCTTAGCGGGCTATACCGCGCTAAGCGCGGTCTGCGAAACTTTGTTTACTAGTTTATGGGGCAGATCACTTTTAGGGAGATATAGAGATATTTTAGAGAGAAACAAGAGCATAATACACTGTAGCAAACATAGAGTTGAAGATTGGAAGCCTTGATCGTCGATTAATCGCCTTTGATACTTGTTGATCTTCATCCTTTCCTTCTTGTGCAAGCTACCATTCTCATGGATAGCTAAATCCCTTTTGTATCAAGATAAGATGTAATCTTCCTAGCCTTTTCTATGTTTTTCTTGTGAATATATGTGTATGAACAAGTGATGATCAATATAGATGGTTTAGTTTGTTTATTAAAGCTTTTTCTTTGGTATAAATGTTTGAGACATCAATGTTTGTATCTAGACCTAACTCATCATCTTTCAAACTATAAGTTGCAGACATGGATTTAGAGTTTGATGTTTACTAAGTATCGGTTTTTAAAACGTTATTTGTATTGTTTAAACGGTGGAGAAATCGTCGGTTAAACAATACGGTAAATCTAGCTATATCGTTGCGGACACGAACGATATAGGTGTCGATACGTAATTATATTGATCGTTAGCAAGTTCATAAGCATATATTTATAAGGAAACATACAAACTTAGGTCGATGAAATCGAATCTTGATGCATTTTCTTTAACTTAGAACCTTCATTAATTTACTCTTTGCTACTAAAGTGATTGAATGACCTTTTGCAAACCTAAAACTAAAGTAACATTAACTCAAGACAAAATAGGCTATAGAACGGCGGTAATATCGCAATAATCCCTGTGGATACGATATAAACGAAAAGTACACCACAATACTCTTTCAACAATGAGATGGATAGGGAACATGTAATTGATGATGGTTACATGACTGATGATATTGACAGTGGGGCAGATGATGATAGTGCTGATGAGAGGCCACCAGTGATCAGATTTAATGAAGGTGAAAAACTAAGAAAAGAGTTCCAATTCAAGGTGGGAATGGAGTTTGCTTCTCTAAAGCAATTTAAGAAGGTTGTGCTTGAACACAATGTGTTGAATGGTAGGGAGGTGAGGTTTGCCAAAAATGATTTAACAAGGTGTAGGGTTGTTTGTAAGGACAAAAAACAATGTGACTACACAGTCTTATGCAGTAGGGTTTTGAGAACAACAACATTTAGGATCAAAACTCTATATGCAAAGCACAAATGTGGTAGGAAGTTCTTTAACAAGAATGCTAATGCTGATTGGGTCTCTAGGGTAATTGTTGACAAATTAAAGAACAACTCAGGTATGAAATTGAACGAAGTTGTGGCTGATGTAAGACTTAGGTATTCTACTGAAATTACTGGGTGTAGGGCTTTTAAGGCCAGGCAGCTAGCTAGAAAGGTTGTTGAAGGAGACTCAGCCAAGCAATACAGTATGCTTTGGTCTTATGGAGCTGAATTGAGGAGGGCATCAGTAGGAAATACATTTAAGCTGAATATTTCTGGAACACCTCCAAGGTTTGAAAGATGCTACATGTGTTTTGATGGAACTAAAAAAGCATTGAAGGTTGGATGCAGACCATTCATAGGGTTAGATGGATGTCACCTCAAAAACAAATATGGTGGGATCTTGCTGATTGCTGTTAGTAGGGATGCAAATGACCAATACCTTCCTCTTGCCTTTGGAGTTGTGGAGACTGAAACTAGAGACTCTTGGAGTTGGTTTGTTAAGTTACTTCTTGAGGATATTGGCCATGAAAACAGATGGTGCTTTATGTCTGACCAGCAGAAGGTATTTGTACCTTATTCATGTTTCTTTATTTCTGTTAGTACCTCATTACTGTTTCTCTATGTCTGATCTAATGTTAATTGTGTAGGGACTTGTAAGTGTATTTGAGGAAGAGTACCCTGAGTTTGAACACAGATTTTGCTTGAGGCATTTATATGCCAACTTTAAGAAGAAGTATGGAGGTGGTACACTATACAGAGATCTCATAATGGCTGCAGCAAAGGCCACCTATTTTGAAGCACATGAAGAGAAAATGAACCAGATTAAGGAGGTTAGTTTAGATGCTTATGATTGGTTAAATGCTATACCCAAACATAAGTGGTGTAAGCATGCATTTCCATTTCACTCTAAGTGTGATGTTCTGATGAACAACCTAAGTGAATCCTTTAATGCTACAATTTTAATGCAAAGAGAAAAACCTATTATCACCATGTTTGAGTGGATTAGGAACTATCTCATGGGGAGATTTGCCACTCTTAGGGAGAAAGTAGAAAATTACAAGGGAGATATCATGTCAAAACCCTTTAGGAGGTTAGATAGGGAGATAGAAAAAAGTGCAAATTGGTTACCAACCTATGCTGGTAGATTAACCTTTCAGGTCACACATGTTATGTTCACAGATAGCTTTGTTGTAGATTTATCAAAAAATACCTGTTCTTGTAACTTTTGGGATTTGGTTGGTATCCCTTGTAGACATGCAGTTGCAGCCATAAATAGGAAAGTTGATGATCCCATTAAGTATGTCCACAAATGTTATCATAGGGATACATATTTAGCATGCTACAATGAAGTTATCACCCCTATTAATGGCCAAAATAAATGGCCAAGGACTTCTGACCCAAACATTTTGCCACCTAGTTTTAAGAGAGGTCCAGGTAGACCCAAGAAACTCAGAAGAAGAGAGCCAGATGAAGCTTCTCAAAACAAATGGCAAAGGACAAATACAAGTCACAGGTGTAAGACTTGCTTTGAGTATGGACACAACAAAAGGACTTGTAAGAAAAATAAGCAACTAGCATGTGTTCAAGGAGAAGTGCCAAGAACTGTTGCAGCCACCCAAGGTAGTCAAACTCAAACTGCACCAATGGAGACAACATCAAAAAAAAGGGTTTGTATCTCAAATTGTCATTATACCATATCTTTTTGAATGTCATTATACCATATATTTCTGATTTTATTGGGATGGTTGCAGGGTGTGCCAAAGGGAACAACTAAAAAAGGAGTCCAGAATAAGAAAAGTAAGAAGTCTAATGTTGCTGCAAATACTGTGCCTGACATTGCTGCTAGTAATACTGTGCCCCAGCCAGATGTTGCTGCAAGTACTGATGTGCCTGATCCAGCTGTGCCTGATCCAGATGTGCCTGAGCCAGATGTTGCTGCAAGTACTGATGTGCCTGATCCAGATGTGCCTGAGCCTGATGTTGATGCTAACAATGTTGATGCAAACAATGTGCCCCAGCCTGCAAGTACACAATCTTCTGCTGAAGCCATGAGAATGTATTGTGGTATAGACCCTGATGAGCTTGAAGCATTATTGAATGATGATGAAATCTTGGATATTCAACCATTGAGTGTTGATGCAAGTCCTGTGAAGTCAAATAGGTCTGGCCCCAAAACATCTGCTCCCAAAACATCAGGCCCCAAAACATCTGGTCCCAAAACATCAGGCCCCAAAACATCTGGTCCAAAAACATCAGGCCCCAAAACTTTTATAGGCAAATGTCCTAAGGCACCAAAACCTACTGTCAAAAGCTTTAAGGTTCCAAGGACTAAGTCACCAGCTCCTACTGCCAAGACTGTGGAATCTGATCCTGTAAGTTTGTTCATCATGCTTCTTATAAATGCCAAGTGTATTTTCATTGCTAATGCTAATTATCTTCTGTAATGGCAGGTGAAAGCAATGATATCACCAAGGAAAAAGACTGCTGTTGTTACATCTCCTACAAGAAAAAGTGACAGGCTTAATACATTAAGGACAAAAAACATAATGGGGCCTGGAAGGGATGCAGAGGAACCACTTGTAATTCCTGAAGATGATGAAGAAGAAAGTGTAGGCAGTGCTATAGGGTCAAGCAAGTGGGAAGACATCCAAAGGAACATGACTCAATGAAGACCTATTATCTTTATGTATTTTGATTGAAACTTATAAGCAGTGCTATTTTGATTATGTACTTTGTTTTGGTAATGCTGTATTATTATGTACTTTGTTTTGGAGCTTTACTTTTTGGTACTTTGCAACTACTATAATGGAGCTCCACTTTCTATGTGATTTGCAACTTAAGTAATGTGATCCTTATGTTACATTCATGTTCCTTGTATTCTGCCAATTTACCAATTATAATTAAATCTTGCTAATTATGAGCTCTACTTTTTGATCACTAAGGATTTTTAAGAGTAAATTATGCAGAACATAACAATCTCATTTCATTGAAAATCAACTTAACATTACAACACTACCACCATCACAAATGACATTACAAAGTTAATGAGATAAGAAATAATTCAGCAACTAGAGTTCATAACAAGATACACATTTAGGATAAAGGACACAACAAGACAAAACATCTTCAATCTCCCACGAAATTTCTCTGTTTTCAACTTCATCTTCAAGTTCTTGCTCTTCTTCCTTGATTCTTCATACAAGAACTTCATATGATTCATTGCCATGGCTGATGATTCACTGTTCATCGAATCTGCACCTTCAGTTCCAACATGGTCTACAAAATCATCATCCCATATGAAGAGATCATACGTTTCTGCACTCCTCCAATTAGGGCATCTCCAAAACAACCTACCCTTGTTTGGTCCATTCTTGCAGAGATACGACACCATACGAACATGACAACCACATAACTTCCCAACACCAGATTTGACCGAAGCACTTGACATGATGGAGAGCAGAAAGAGAAGGAGATCAAAAGGATGAAAAAAACAAGCAATGAGAAGATGGGGGACACGATTTTAGTATATAGGAGATGAGGAAGGACAGGTAGAAGAATAACGTGAAGAAGAACATACAAATTTGTGAAATTAGGGCAACTGGTGAAATTAGGAATCCCATTATAAACTAAGCTACTAATGCCACGGTGTCATTGCATAATTTAAAAGAAAAACAAAAATTAATTACACGTAGGCTGCCACATAAGCAACCGTTAGTGGAATCTGACGTCAGGGACTAATAATTGAGACGGAAAATTTTTAAGGGATGAAAAGTTGAAGGAAATTTTTTGAGGGACTAAAAATGAAATCTCAAATATTTAGAGGGACGAAAAACTTATTTAACCCAATATAATATTTTTTATTTGTATGATTCTAACTCACCTGTCATAGATATAATTTGTACAAATTTTGTTTAGTAAAATAATTAAATTTATTTTAACTATACTAAATATTATATTGATAATAATTATATCATATCGGTGTATTATTATTAATATAATTTATTTTGGTTCAATGTACTTGTGATTTACAATTATGTAAAGGGTTAATGAACTTTTTCGTCCCTTTAAATATTTCAAATTTCGTTTTTAGTCCCTCCAAAATTTTCCTTCAAGAAATCGTCCCTTCAAAATTTTTCTTCCGAACTATTGGTCCCTAACGTCAAATTTCGTAGCTAATCGGTGGCTAAAGTCGTAGCTAATCTCTAGCAAATTTGACGTTAGGGACCAATAGTTTAGACGAAAAATTTTGAAGGGACGATTTCTTAAAGGAAAATTTTGGAGGGACTAAAAACGAAATCTACAATATTTAGAGGGACCAAAAAGTTCATTAACCCTTATGTAAATCATGATTCGAGTACCCTATCGGTATTAGATTTTTTTGTGACGTAATATTTATACATTGCTATATTTCTTATTTAATATTGTTGATATTATTATTTAATAAATAAGAAATTATTTTAAAGACATGTAATACTTTATGAAATTAAATAATTTATTGTTAATTTTTTTATTAAAATATATTTCAATTCTCTTTGTATTACGTAAGTGATGGACATACTTTATCGGTGTGACATTACTTGACATGATTAGTGTGTGATAGAGAAAATAGTCGAGTATTAGTATAAATATTTTAAACCCCTTGGATTAATAATTCAACTACTTTTCTCTATCAAATGGGAGAATTTAACATGTCAATTGTATAGAAATAAAAAATGAATATTATTTTATGGAGACTTATATTGAGGATAGTATTGTCTTATGTTATTGATGGAAATTTACGACTACTTGTGTTATATCCTCAATATTAATTGAATTAAGTCTCATATTTTACCGATGCGTATAACATAATATATTTCTCAAATGTATGTAGTTATAGTTGTAGCATTTGAGTTTTGAGTGAGTTAATAAAATATTGTATATAATCCTATATTTAAAATTATAGGGATTTGATCTCACTTAAATGATGGTAAACCTTTTATATGACCATCATACTGTTTCATGTGAAATTATATCTATAATGATATATTCTATTCACGTGCAAAATATGTGGTTGAGTTTGTTAAATTCTAATGATGATATATTATACAGCCACTTATTTGTGTAGTTTTGCACTAAAAATAAAATTAGTGCCGCCTTGTATAATCTGAGTATTTAATACTAGTGGGCTCTGATAAATGTATATCCATTTTTATGTTGGATCAGTGGGAGTGCAGGTGTACACAAAATAATATAAGTTGAAGGAAAAAAACTTATATTATTATTCTTATATTGTCATATATTCTCGTGTACACTATAAAATATGACATATTCTAAGAAGACTTACAAAATATTCAACAATTCTAAGAAGTCTTATTCTATTATACCGAGATATATATTATTCTCTTAATCTCGAAAATCATCATAATTTGATGTTTAGGTCGGTATTAAAAAGACACAATAAATCTTTAGCATTCAATAATATTGTGTTATTCTATCTTCAATAGTCCACTTTTGTCGGGTTATAATATGAAAGTACAAGTAAATATCAATACTCCTATCAAGTATGGTATTGTATTATGAAGGTACTTATGATTAAATGCAGTTACTCTTGTAATAGGGTATGCCTAAATGTAATTACTATTTGTAGACCTATGTGGATATTCTATGACCTATAATTTAAAATTCATTAGTATAATCACTACCCAAAGATTTATACACATGAGTAAGTCTTATGATATTTTGGATTAGTGGGAGTTTGTTAATAGCATTTTCATATGCTTGGGTCATTGTTTAATAACATATTTTTCTTATATGAAATATGTTTCTATATAAATTCATCATTTTAATAAGAAATATATTTCTTTGACTTGTATGATTTGTTTTTCCTATCGGATTCATTTCTGCAATGTTGAAGTTTACTTTTGTTTCGTGAAAAAGTACTTTGATCATAATTAAAATTTTAGTAGTAAAATTTATATAATTTTAATAGTTGATTATTGTCATCCAAGTGGGAGAATGTTGGATAAATTATTTAATTAATCAATTATGAATTAACAATAATCAATTATTATAAATTATTAATATAAATTATGGTCTATTGTTATTAAGTACCTATTGATGAATCATCTAATTGGGCTATTGTCTATTAATGAACCGTGATGGGTTGGATCATTCAGTTAAGCCCAATGAGAGGTCTCTGCCCTCAGCCGTTTAGTTATTTAAGCGTTGCCTCATTTGACGATTAACATACTGTGAAAATCCTAGACGGCAATGAGGTTAGTAATCCTCTCATACTCATTCTCTATGAAGGTGTCTCAATTCAAAAGGTCTCTCAATCCTAAAAGGTACACTGTTTATTATATCATTATTGGTTATTATTTAATATAACAATATTCTATTATTTGTATCTATCAAATTAATTTAAATTCATCATGTTTGATTTTGTAATGAAAAAATTATTTTGAGTTAATAAATAATAATGAAAGTTAGTTAAATTTAAAATGATTTGATTTATAAAAAAAAAAAGATGAATAAAAATTTTCACACTACCCAAACCTGCACCAGAAATCACCACCCGAACTCAAATTTAAAGACTATTCGGATGGGCAAATAACACTCACGCTCACATTTGTTGGGTTCGTATTTTTTCACTCAAACCTAAACTCACAGTAAAATACATAAAATACAATTTTCCTACAACTTTCCACAATATATATATATATATATATATATATATATATATATATATATATATATATATATATATATATATATATATATAATCGGGTGTAATTTCACATTATCCAAACTCGCACCCAAAATATCGGGTGGAACCCAAACCTGAATCTGAACTCAGTCAATTCGAATTTTTACCCGTTGACTAAGATTCGGATGCGGATGAATCCCACGGGTTTGAATATGCTTGTCATCCTTAAAGAAGCCATAGGCCCTTAAGCAGTTCCCACGTCATACGCATACAATAAATTCCAATCCATTAAAATTTTGTTAGAAAAGAAAAACCAACCACTATGAGTTCGTTCCTCCGTGCCTCCAATTCTAGAATGGCTTTTTTATGATCATTGGACACATTTTCCATATAACTGTGTTCGGCATTCCGAATATTGCTTATTTCTAATGAAACTGAGTGAAACAAACTCAGCTACCATGAAATATTGAAAAGTCATATTAATATCCAACATACATTACACAGTACGCAATACTGAAAGGATAAATATAAAAACAGAAATCAAAATGCTTCACCTCTAAACATAGTAAAATAGAATAATGATATTAATTTGAAAAATCTATTTTAAGTATCAACATACCATTGTTAAAGATTTCAAGCATCTCCTCTTTTTTATCCATCACTCTTTTTAAGATACATTAGCCTCGTCACACTTGCTTGTTGTTTGTTCCAATTCCTTGTTCTTCTCCTTTAAAGTGTTAGCCAAATCAGATACAAGCTTCAAGACTTTCCTATTATCCTTAACTTCTTTTCCAAAAACCGTTTTCAAATCCCCATTTTCTAGGAGGTGTTTGCCAATAATATCCCTGAAATTAAAGTCATCACGACAAGCCATCCACCCGAAGAGTTTATCTCCTCGCTCACTTAAAAGTACGAAGATTTCTCAACCAACCTCATGCCCTTCTCACGCACCACTGAATTGTCCATTTTGCCCTCGTGATTCTGTAGATGCATCTCCAGAAGCACCATTTTTTTGTTAAACGTTGTTTTGTTCCGTAGATACACCTACAGAAGTCCTCCGCATGTGCATCTACGAAAATGTTTTGGTGTTATATCTCGCGCCAGACCTTTCCTCTCCCTCATTCTTCACATTTTCAAACTCAACTCTCTCAACCCCAAACTCTCTTTCCTTTACCTCAAAATCGATATCAAGTTCGGCTACGTTGTCAACATCAAATTCAAGTATCTATCAAGTTCAAAGCGATATTTTAATCGGTAAATTTTTGGAATTTTTAGTTATTTTAGAGTAGTTTTGAAATTGAATTAGAATGTGTTATTTAGGTGTAGAAATGAATTAATAGGTTTAGGCCGTTTAGCAATAGTGTTTAGATGATGTATTTATATTTTATTTTTTTATGTATTTGATGTACTCGACACTTAGACTTTTATTATTTATATATTATATTTTTATTGGTCTACCTACTGTTGTCTTTTATTAGAATTTAGCGGTGTAAATTTATGAACAATAAAGCAACAAGAAAACATTGGGTGATCTACAATACATTTAAAAAATTCAAGAAAATACCTGACTGTTTCGTAGATGGATCTACGGGAGTACCTTTGTTCCAAAAACATTGAATGCTTTCATAGATGCATCTACGGAAGTATTGCTAAACTGAAATAAGGTGAAATTAACTGTGTTTTATACGTTTTCGGAGATGCATTTACGGAAGGAATCAATTTTTTTCAAAATATGGGGTGCTTTTGGATGTGCATCTACGGAAGCTGGGGGCGAAATTGGAATTTTGCGTGATGTGTAAGATAACCATGAGGTGGGTTGAGAAATAGTCAAAAGTAGTTAGCATAACTTAGATTTCGCAACAATTTATGTCAATAATAAATAAAAATATAATTATATTTTTAAACTTCCTTTTAAAATCAGCATCATCTTTTTTATTATTATTTTCATTTAAATTGTCATTATTATTTAAAAATACATAATTTAGCAATATAATTCACAACTTTGATAATTTTTTCCAAGAAATGTTAACAGTAATTAATATAATATTAAAATAAAAATACCACAAATTTCCCAATTGACATTAAAATTTAAATTCCTTAAAACATCAAAAAATAAATATTAATAAACTACCAAAATAACTTTTATAACAAATAAACTATACTTAAAATATTCATACCACATATGCAAGACATTGGAAAATTCTACTTACAATTTTTCTATAGTCATGTTATTAACTTTGTGATCAGGTTCAAAAGTTGTACGCAGTGTACTAGAAGATTGTCCTCCCTATAAAAATATTCAAAATAACACTAATAACATATTCAATATAATAAATTAAAAAATTATATAAAACTAATAATTTATTAAATTTTATAATAAAAAGAACAATTTATATACTAACTTGAAAATTTATCATTTTATAAAACATATTTGCCATTTTTTATAAATTGCATCTTTATTTTTTTTCCGAGTTGTCTTAGACTCTCTTCAAACTTCCCGTTCTCGTAAAACATAGTTAACAAATTAAATTATGACTCTCGCCAACATGATTATTAACTCTTTGTATCTTTGCTTCGAAGTTTCTTTTTGAAGTACTCTTATTTGACCTACAATTTCAAAACAATAAAAAATTAATGTACAAGTTTCTTTTACAATACATTATTTTGCAATAGAAAAAAAAACTAACATAGTAAAAAGTCACATCAAAGTACAAAATGAATAAATATGCACACATTTTCCAAACTCTTTGTTACCCAAAAATACTAGTTCCCCTACTCCTAGAGACTAGAGTAACAATGTTGCTCCCAATTTTTTACATAAAACACAATTAACATTCCATGACATTATATATCAATAGCAATCTTGAAGAGTACGTGTATAATACATTATCATTAAATATAACTCTTATAACAAATAAACTATACTTAAAATATTCATACCACGTATGCAAGACATTAGGAATCCTACTTACAATTTTTCTGTAGTCATGTTATTAACTTTGTGATCAAGTTCAAAAGTTGTATTCAGTGTACTAGAAGATTGTCCTCCCTATAAAATATTCAAAATAACACTAATGACATATTCAATATAATAAATTAAAAAATTATATAAAACTACTAATTTATTATATTTTATAATAAAAAGAACAATTTATATACTTACTTGAAAATTCATCATTTTATAAAACATATTTGCCATTTTTTCTTCAAATTGCATCTTTATTTTTCTTCGAGTTGTCTTTGACTCTATTCAAACTTTGCAGTTATTTCTTCCCTCAATTTTTGCTCTTCTTGGAGTTGAGTTTCTACATCTTTTAATTTCATTTCCATATCATGTCTCTTTTCACACTCCTTTTCTAATTCTTCATGTAAGCCAATAACAGATTTACCCTTTTGTGATTTTATTCTAGCTCCTAAGCCACAACAATATCCTGATCTTTCTCCTACAAGTGATTTAAAAGCAATGTTTATAAGCTTGTCTTTATCTTTTTCCACATATTCGGCTTCTTCAAAATCAAAATAAGCTTCTCCAACTTTCGTCTATTACAAAATGTTAATTATAATTAGAAATAACAAAATTTATTACAATTATATATGTTTTGCAAATTATATAAATATGTCACACATGTACTTCCTTAGAGGCATTATTTATCCATCCTCCATGGCTATTTGTGTGGGTCATTCGCCACGAATCTTGATAGTTTGGCTCTTTTTGAGTTTCCAGATCTCTCTGAAAATAAATTTATATCATCACAAAATATAATTATCTATTAGTCATCAACTCGACAAAAAATATACCAAAAAAATTGATTTTATGAAGCTATTGTTTACCGCATCATAACTTCAACTTGAAATGACTTCCTTCCACATCTATGATTCATAACTTGTTTTGTTTTATTTAATTTGTTCCTTTCACTAATTGCATGAAAATATTAAAAAAAAAATATAGCACTTTTTATATTTAAAACTAAGTCATCCATATTTTTATTAGATTTAATATAAACATACTTTATATTTAGCACTTGAAAAATAATCTACAATATACTTCCAATCTTTCTTACTTATATCATCTTACTTATATTCTAAAGCTGTCTCATTTGTGTTGTGTTGGCTAAAGTGTCGATGAAATCTACATCTATGATTTCGATAGAGTCTTTTAGCAGTATCGAGAATGACATGCTTGTTGTGTGTTGTATTATCAATGTCAAAAGTATCATGCAGTCAATAATTGAAAAAAAAAACTATTGTAATTAAGTACTTCATAAAGGAAATAAAATAAAATGATAATGTACAATTTATAATTTACCAATATTTTTGAAACTATCTTGTCATGTACACCTTGTGGTACTTTTATCCACCTTTTGACATTAAAAGGAGCATTCTTTAGGACAACTACTAAAATCTCAGTCACAAAATTTGCAGCTCATGGCCCGACAACTACTATTTTATCACTTGGAATAACAACTTGATATTTTTCAATAGCGCTCTTCTTTTTCTTTTTTAAAATACATAAGTCAATAGTTCTTCCTCTTCCAATTTTTTTTGTATTTGTATATTCTATTGTATTTTGATCCAAAAATAAGTTTATGAGAAATATAATGTGTACTTTTAAGATAGAAATAGGAGAAAAAATAGTATATGAATAGGAAAATTAATGTTAAGAGGTTTAATAAATATCTTCTCGTTGCTTACTTGTATTCGAAGAATTTGGAATTTATAAATCCGGACCTTGATTTAGGGGAGCCATGACTAAATAGAGAATGACAAATCATGAACAGAATAATTACAAAATTGATTAAGATAAAAATGAATGAAATCTTAAAACATGCATTTTTACCTTAAAAAAGAATAAATTAACCTGATTATGAAAGAAATTGAAGCTAGTTAGGAGAGAAATTGAAAAGCAATGAGGAAGGAGTTCTCGTAAGAGAAGATAATGGGTAACAGCCATCTAAGAGATAGTACTCTTCTAAAAATTGCCAAATTTTTTTAGCGCTAAAAATCATCTCCAATTTAATTGATGTATAGTTTAATTGTGAAGTGGGGGAAAATTGTTAATTAATTTTATCTACATCACTATTTTTTTTATGTATTTCATTTCTTTCTGCGGCACCCTATCATAACTTGCCACATCAATCATTAAATCACAGGTTCACCCTTTTGACTCTCATTTAAATATTCCATTACTTTGATCATCATTATCACCCATTAAATTCTCTTTCCCATAATTTCTTATTACCTTTTCAACATTCCTTAATTACCTTTTTAATAAACTATTATTGATAATATTTAATAAAATTTTAATAAATTTCTATATTTAATTGAGTAAATATTATGCTTTTTAACTAAATATTATAAATTATTTAACCTCTTAATTTTAAACAAATACATCAATGTATTTAGTCATAATCCTTTTTAACTTTGTTTTTGAATGGAAAATAACACTATAACTCTTTTTTATATTTATATGTATTAATATGTATTTTATGTAACATACATTTTTTAGAATCAATATTTATTTTATACTTATATAATAATTTGAAAAGTATTTAAAAATATTCTCACATATTTTCTTATTTCCTAATTTTTAATTTTATTTTAAATAGTTGATTTTGTTTATGCGTCATATTTTTAATATTTAATTGAGTTGATTTGTAAAGATATAGTAGTATATGATTTCTTTTACACTATCTATAAATTTTGTACTTTTCTATATGTAATTGAGTTGCTTTTGTCCAATCCGACACTGTTTCATCCTTTATAGCGTGTGAGTGTGAGTTTATTCCTTATTACTTAGAACATAAAACATTTACATTTCACACTCATTTTCATTTCTGGATAATTTTTCTTAGGGTTTCTCTCTTCTTCTTCTTCTACTTTCTTTGTAAATCATCCTTATACACATTCGCTCAATCTTCTCTGATTTTCGCATTTGATCACGCATTCTTCCACCACAAGGTATGATTCAGTTTCTTCTCTTTATTGTGTAATTATTTATTTATACTTAAATCTTCGTCATTATTATTACATTGCATTTTTCTTTTTTTATGATAACTTCGATTGCTCTTTCTTTGAACTTGATTTTACTGTTATCGTTTTCAGATATATCGGAAATCAGAACGTACTTTTAAGGCTGATGATTTGGAATACTACTTCAAACTGGTGACCATTGTTTTTGAGAGTCAGGCATCAGATTTTGGACATAGTTGGAAATGTTGCTTATAGGGTGCCTTTACCGCATAATATTTAGAATTTGCACGATGTATTTCATGTGTCACAAATCTGGAAGTATATTTCATATTCATCTCATGTGATTCATATGGATGATGTGCAAGTACAGATCGCAGATCATAAAATAAAGACTCTAAGAGGTAAGGAGATCGCTTTGGTGAAAGTAGTATGGTCGGGAGCTTCCGGAGAAAACATGACGTGGGAGTTGGAAAGGAAGATGCCAGAATCCTATCCCGAGTTGTTTGAATTAGGTAAATTTTTTAAGACGAAAGTATTTTAAGTGGGGGAGAGTTGTAATGGCCGTTAATTTATTTAATTATTTGATTAATTATTTCGAATGATTTGTCGAAGTTGAAAATGTTGTTAATTGTTGAAAAGTTGTTATTAGTATTTTATTTAATTAATTATTTAATTAATAACATATTAATAATAATAGGGTGAAGTTTATTTAATATTGAACTATTTTTGGAGTGTTAACAATAGAATTAGGGGGTGTGTGAAATGAAGAGCAATTAAAAAAAACTATTGTTCTTGAGTATGAATAAGTTTGTAAGGCAGAAATGAGGAATTGTTAAGTTTTAGTTTAAGAAACTTTTCGCAAAAGCAATTGTCTAGGTCCAAAATTGAAATGGAGTTTGATTCATAATCAATTTCAAGAACAATGAATCAAACTCCACAAAAAATGTAAAATGTATACACATGCTTTAACATTTATAAGCAAACACGCATAAAAGATCACCAACACAATTAATTGTACGGATGAACACCGAAGTTCATCAAAGAGCACCATAGTTAAAAGATTGCTTAAAAGAGATCATTGTTACACATATTTATGATTAAGTTTTTGTGGCTTTGTCGTCCTCCTTGCGGCATCATAGACTTCACTCCTCGTCATCTTTCTCTTCCTCTTCATCTTCGACTAATCAGACACTGTTTCATCCTTTATAGCGTGTGAGTGTGAGTTTATTCCTTATTACCCACAACAGAAAACCTTTACATTTCACACTCATTTTCATTTCCAGAAAATTTTTCTTAGGCTTTCTCTCTTTCTCTTCTTCTACTTTCTTCGCCAATCATCCTTATACACATTCGCTCAATCTTCTCTGGTTTTCGCATTTGATCATACATTCTTCCACCACAAGGTATCACTCAGTTTCTTCTCTTTATTGTGTATTTATTTATTTATACTTAAATCTTCGTCTTTATTATTACATTGCATTTTCCTTTTTTTATGATAACTTCGATTGCTCTTTCTTTGAACTTGATTTTACTGTTATCGTTTTTAGATGTACCGGAAATCAGAACGTACTCGTGAGGCTGATGATTTGGAATACTACCAGCGTAGACATTACAACAACTTGAAAGACGATCAATACAAGCTCGAAGTCTCCGACTCGACATTTAGGTGTCCGTTCTAAAGCAGATCGTTGTGGTAAGAGAGATTACTTGGGTTTAAGTGAGCGATGAGATAATCTCTTTGGGTGGATGGCACGACGTGATGACTATAATTTCAGGGATATTGTTGGTAAACACCTATGGGAAAATGGGGATTTGAAAACTGTTTCTGGAAAAGAAGTCTTTAAATTTGTCTCAGACTACCAAAAGTTTGAATTTCGAATTCAAAATACATAACATTTCATGACGAGGGAACAAACTCACATGGGGTGAAAATCTATGTAGCGGTTCAAAATATGTCTCTAGAGATTCTACTCCCTCTGTTTTTTATTATAAGACGCTTTAACCTTTTTACACATACCAAGGAATTCATTAAGTGTTAAGTGAGATATGCAACGGAAGAACCTTTAAAGAGGTAACACCGGTCTAATCATATGGATTAATAGTTTAAAATCATTGATACTTAATATTACGATTAAACTAGGTTAAGTTTTACTCGAAAGATACATAACTGTCTTAACACTATTTATATCTCATTTTTTGGAATTAAATTTGTCATTATTAGAGCACGTGGAGGATTGTTGGAAATTAATGGACAATTAATTCTCACGGGTATGTTCAAATATGACAAAGTTAAAGAGGATAAAAGTGCCCCATAGACAAAAGTGGAAATTATCTTTAAAACTGTCTGAAGGAAATTTTGGTCAATTTCTGCATGATACATCCACCAGTGGAAGTTGTCTTTAAATATTTTTGAAAGATATTTTGGTCAGTTTTTGCACTAAACATTCACCAATGAAAGTTGTCTTTAAATTTGTCTCAGACTATTGAAAGTTTGAATTTCGAATTTAAAATACAAAACACTTCATGACGAGAGAACAAGCTCACATGGGATGAAAATTTATGTAGCGGTTCAAAATATGTCTCTAGAGATTCTACTCCCTCTGTTTTTTATTATAAGAAGTTTTAACCTTTTTACACATACCAAGGAATTTATTAAGTGTTAACCTTTAAAGAGTGTGTGTAATGTAACACTAGTCTAATCATATGGTTTAATGGTTTAAAAGCATTGCTACTTAATATTCCGATTAAACTAGGTTAAGTTTTAATCGATAGCTATATAACTGTATTAACACTATTTATATCTCATTTTTTGGAATTAGATTTGTCATTATGACAAAGTTAAAGAGGATAAAAGTGTCCCATAGACAAAAGTGGAAATTGTCTTTAAAACTTTCTAAAAAAAATTTGGTCAGTTTTTGTACTATACATCCACCCGTGAAAGTTGTCTTTAAATATGTCTCCAAGATATTTTGGTCAATTTTTGCACTAAACATCCACCAATAAAAGTTATCTTTAAATTTGTCTCAGACTACTGAAAATTTGAATTTCGAATTCAAAATACACAACACTTCATGATGAGAGAACAAACTCACATGGAGTGAAAATCTATGTAGCTATTGGGAGTATGTCGTGTGGATTACGATCTGTCCTCATCGACCAAATTGCAAACTAAAACAAAACAAATGTAGGAAAATTGCCATGACCAAATTGCAAACTAAAACAACACAAATGTAGGAAAATTGCCATGAACGAGTGAAAGAATATCTTCCACACAAAAATTGTAAAGTATAGTAAACCTTTTATTCCCGAGTAAAATTATACTTTAGGATCACAACAACAACAGAACGTGCTAATTTCTAATTCTCCTATAATTCATATCCTCCACAACAAAACATGGTGATTTGAAAGTGTTGTTTGTTTCTATGTTGTGTTGTGAAATGGATCACCTACTATTTATTACATTCTGCTCACAATTTATTCTAGTGCAACCTGACAGTGACAAACATAATTAAAGGCTCAGCAAATCTAGTCACAAAAGTTCAAATCATTTACCAAATGAAAACTAAGCTTTTACAAACATCAAATGAGTACAAAATTACAAAACCAATAATTAAATTAGTACAAATATTACAAAACCATCCAGTATCTACGCATCTTTCTCATTTTTCAAATAAATTCTTCGGAGAATACAATTTTTCTTTAAATTTCTTACTTTTCAAAAGCATACATTTAATAAATAACTCT
This sequence comes from Vicia villosa, assembly GCF_029867415.1. NCBI lineage: Eukaryota > Viridiplantae > Streptophyta > Magnoliopsida > Fabales > Fabaceae > Vicia > Vicia villosa. The sequence continues at coordinate 11,445,418 of NC_081184.1, read as the reverse complement.
CCACCTTGGTTTCGATAAAAATTTTGTATTGTATCAATAATGGGGATTATTTTCGTCATTTATAACATATGTATCTGTCATACCCCAATTTTTGACCCTAAGATCCTATATCATTCATATCACAATCACTAATCAAGAGCTTCACTTGGAAGTTTTGTTTACGGTGTTGTACTCACCTCATCAATGAGAGGGACCATCAAGCACCAATGATTGTGTATCTTGTATGCTTATTATACTAACCCAAATACCAAAAATATTGCTTTGTTTCTTTGTAGGCTTTTGTTTTGTAGGTACCAAGCCAAGACATGCAATAAACAAGGCATTTTTCACATTTTTGACTGATGAAATCGATTTCCCTACTGGGTAAATCGATTTCCCTGCAGCAATCTTCATCAAAATCACATTCTGGACAGCATGAAATCGATTTCCCTCCTGGGTAAATCGATTTCCCTAGTGTATTTTGCGCCAATTTCTCTTCTGGAACAGAGTGAAATCGATTTCACCCCTGGGGAAATCGATTTCCTTCAGGCAAAATTCAAAAAAATATAAGGAGGGAAGCTTGACATCATTTTGGCACCTTTTTATTTGATCATTTTACCAATTTTCCACCTCATCAAAATTAATCCCTTCATTAAACCCACTTAAACCTCATTTTACCATTTCTTACCATTTAAACACCACTTTAATCATCAATTAAACACAAGCTAATTATCAAACACAAAATGACCAAATTGCCACTACTCTTGCTCCAATTCTATAAATAGAGGCCTTGCCTCTCTCATTTCTCAAGCTTTGAGAGCCAACAAATCCCTTGCAATTTCTCTCCTCATCCCTACCAAATTCACCAAAGCTCTTTTTCTTTCATAAAGTTTGTGAGTCACATCTTGAACCTCACAAACTTTGAGCTAAACCACCATCCATTTCACTCTTTTTTTCTTCAATTGTTGAGAGATCAAGATTTGTGTTGGTGATTCTTGAAGTAGATCCAAGTTTGTGCAAGATTTGGTAATTTTTCTTCATCCTTTTTGTGTATCATGATGTAGATCCTTTGTGGTTTGTGTTCAATGCATCTTTGATGCTATATTGGTGCTATTTGTTGTTGATTTGATGGAAAATTCGTGCTCCAATTGATGTGTGATCATAAGGTGTTTGTATGTTTGTTCAAGTCAAGTTTTATGCCTCTAAATGCTGTTTTTGCTGGATTTTGCACTGAGGAAATCGATTTCCTTAAGGCTGAAATCGATTTCCTGCTGAACGTAACTTGTTTTTTTGAAAACTGCACTATGGAAATCGATTTCCCCCTGCATGAAATCGATTTCCTGCTGGCAGAATGTGGTTTTTTGCCTCTTTTATGCTTGTTTTGGTTTCCTACTTCCTCCACTTCATTAATATCATTGGATCTAGGATATTGATAGGTTTGAAATGACCTAATCCATAATATTAGATGAATGATATTAATGATAGTGTGAGTTGATTATCTTTTATGTTTTCATTCTTATTTTCATCTTATCTTTCTTTTGATCGATGAAAGTCTTGACATCTTGAGAATTCTATGAATTCTTGATAAAGACTAGATCAATTTGTTTCTATTCTTATCTTTTTCATCTTGTTTTCTTTTGATCGATGAAAGTCTTAACATCTTGAGAATTCTATGGATTCTTGATGAAGACTAGATCAATTTGCGTTCATTCTTATCTTTTCATCTTATTTGCTTTTGATCGATGAAAGTCTTAACATCTTGAGAATTCTATGGATTCTTGATGAAGACTAGATCAATTTGTTTTCATTCTTATGATTATCTTTTGTGAATTTTATTCTTCTTCCTCCATTTCATTAATATCATTGGATCTAGGATGTTGATAGGTTTGAAAGAACCAAATCCATAATATTAGATGAATGATATTAATGATAGTGTGAGTTGATTATCTTTATGCATTTTATCTTCTCCTTCTCCTTTTTTTCTTTTGATCGATGAAAGTCTTAATACTTTGAGAATTCTTATGGATTCTTAGTAAAGACTAGATCGTTACCTATTTTCTTTTCGTGCGGTATTGCTTTCGGAAGGCGATCTACATATCGTTCTTCTCGCATGCATTAGCACATAAAGTTTTGACCGGCCTCGTTGTAGGGTGATTTCTATATAAATCACTTGGCGATCTGCTTAACATAGCGCAATATTTCGTGTCCCGAATAAAAAAGATCAAATATGGAAGAGAATTGTATGCGGTTGATTTAAGACTTGTGGAGGTTTTTTATCGTGTAGTCGCTATGATTTTATCAAGCTTCTGATAAGCCCCATTGACTTTAAATCCGAGTACATCATTCACTCACCATAGATCTTCCTACTAACTTTGATAACATACTTGACAAGTTTCAAGATGGTTATCTTTAACATTTAACAACTAACTTTAATTTCCGCTCTTTATATTACCGCTCTTTATATTACCGCTCTTTATATTTCTCGCTTTATCATTTCATCATATTTACTTTCCGCCATTTTCCCTTTGTCCACTTGGACTTATGTTTATGCTTCCGTCATTTTTTCTTTGTCCACTTGGACCATACTTTACTTTTATGCTAAAACACTAATAAATAACCAAAATCTAAAAAATACATAAGGCTCTCTTTGGACTATCGGTTACTATCCCTAGCATTGTGGAGATTCGGACTTATGGACCTAGTGCCTCTGGACTTTTATTCTGTTGTTACTCTGCTGTTATTCTGTCTGTCTGGCATTGGATTGTTGTCTGTTTGTATGTGCAGGTATTTCCTTGAAAGCCCTTGATGGTTAATTCCAAGGCATTGAGATAAGGATTTTACCCGAAAACAGCCGTTACTCTGCCTGATTTTCGTCAGAATCTTAATGTGCTTAATGAAAAGTGCTGCTAAGACAATAAGTTCATCTGGATCCCCCAAGTGTTAATGTGTTGGTATTGATAATTCCAAAGGATGGGAAATCTACCTTGACTCATAATGTCAAGTGTTGGCTTCTTCTTCGGTTAGACCATTTCTTTCCTTAGCTTTTATTTTACGCAATAGGATAGCCTCTTCATCTCCTCCCATTCTTAAATTTTCAAAATCTCCTCCCTTTTTCAAAAACCTTCTTATGTTTGCAACTTTTTCAAAACCTCTTTCTTAAAAATATCTTTCGCCCTTAGTGGCTTTTCTTCAAAAGTTTAGACACCGTTAATTGTCGAAACGAGTGGTTATACCCCACGATTTTGAAATTGATTGATAATAACGAGATCTTTTCCGCGTGAGAGAGCTAGTGGCATACTCGTTGATTTTATCCGAGTTGGAGCCCTTCTTTCATTTGCGATGCAAAGAACTTGTTTGTTCTCATGCTCGAGATCAATGGCTTAGTATTTCTCTCTAACGACACCAAAGTGTTTATTCGTTTTAAAAACGTTTTTCCCAAAAAGCGGAACTACATTAGCTCTGACTTCTCCATTGCACCGAGGAGGTATGTAGGCCCAAAGCTTAACGCTTTGCCGAGCTTATTTTAAAAATAAAACAAACCGTTTTTTTAGCACACACACACACAGATTTTCAAAAAGGTTCCCGTGGAGTACCACGGATATGAGGGGTGCTTTAAACCTTCCCCTCATATAATCAACACCCGAACCTGAGTTCTCTTTCTTGTTTTTAAAACAAAACTTTGGGTTTTACGTTCTTTTCCCTTTTCCTTTGAAAAAATAAAGCGCGGTGGCGATTTCAAAACGGAATATTGATTCGAGTCAATCCCATGGCTTCGATGTCAGATTTTCCCCGCTACAGAAAAATGGCGACTTCACTGGGGATCCAGTTTTAAGTGTGTTAAGCCTATTTTTGTTTATCTGTGTGTTTTATTTGTATATATTGCTGTGTGCTTTGTTTGTTTATTTTCTTTTTTTTTCTTTTTGGTGCTCGATGGTTCCTCTGTGATGAGACAAAGTTTGACCCGAACTTTGGTGAGTAACTTGAGATAGGAGGTGGTAAGACCAATAGTCGCATGTCAGGAGCAATCCTTACCATGAGCGTCATATGGTGGAACCCCAATCAGTGGAGGCCTCATGGAAGGTAGTAGAGGTTGTCACGAATCATCGTGATAACGCTATTACTTTCAATAGTGAGTGTCCGTAGAAGCTGAATGACCTAGAACCTTTTTAACCAATCTAAGCCTTTTTAGGATGTAGTGCAGAAACAAGATCAAGTACCAATTTGAGCTTGTTGTCATGCGATACTGCGCTCAGACGAGGTCTTTTTAGGCATATTATTGGCGCCCATGAGCAATTGTGCGTGCCGGTAATATCCGATAGAAGATTGAAAACTCTGGGAACCTTTGTAGAACCCGATTGGCAGGTACAAAATTCCTTAGATCACTCCTTGTGGGATGGGTAGACCCATGGCTCCATGCTCGTGACGTCGAACCTTTGAACCTGGACTGTGTGATTTTGTGTGATTTGATGTGATCTCGTGTGCTCTTGATTGTGATTGATGCATAAACCATGCATTCATGCATTCATAAAAATGACATTCACAAATGGTTTTCAAGGAACTTAGAGACATTTTTTGTAAACATAACTGGTACCATGGATCAAAAGAGAAGCATCAAGAAGTACACTTTCAGAAATTCAAGTGCAAAGGAATTGAAAGAGCTAGCAACTTTGATTCCTAATCTTGACAACTTCAAAAGCCGTTATGGGAAATTGGTTTCTATCTTGAAGACTAAAGTGGAAAAGGGGATTCTTGAGACTCTTGTGCAGTTTTATGACCCGGTTTATCATTGTTTTACCTTTCCTGACTATCAGCTTATGCCCACTTTGGAGGAGTATTCTTATTGGATTGGTTTACCGGTTACGGATGACATACCGTTTAGTGGTCTGGAGAAAGAGCCTGAGGTTGATGAGATAGCAGAGCTTCTTCATTTGAAGATATCAGATGTAAAAGCAAATATGACCAAAAAAGGAGGAATTTGGGGGTTGACTTCTAAGTTCTTGATTGGAAAGGCTTCTATGTTGGCTAGTAAAAGAAGTATGATTGCTTTTGAGACATTTTTGGCCTTGCTCATCTATGGTTTGATACTCTTTCCCAACATTGACCATTTTGTCGATGTTAATGCTATTCGGATTTTCATGATTGGGAATCCTGTGCCTACTTTGCTTGGGGATACTTACCATTCCATTCACCATAGGAATGATAAGAAAGGTGGACTCATCAATTGTTGTACGCCTTTGCTCTATAAGTGGTTTATTTCGCACTTACCTCAAGCTAAGAGTTTCTTGAACAATCCTGATGGTCTCTCATGGTCTCAGAAGATCATGCCTCTTACTAATGGGAATATCCATTGGTACAATCCTGCTTATGACATTGGTGAGATTATTGATAGTTGTGGAGAATTCCCTAATGTACCTCTTCTTGGTATACAAGGAGGAATTACCTACAATCCCATTCTTGCAAGGCGTCAATTTTGCTATCCCATGAAGGAGAGACCCGCTAGCATCCTTGTGTCAGGAATCTTCTATCTTAATCAAGATGGAAATTTGGATATGAGAAATCGGTTTGTGCGTGCTTGGCACCATGTTGATAGGAGGAGACACTTGGGAACGAAACAATGTGTTGCTCTCAAAGACTATACTGATTGGGTTCAAGCTAGAGCTCATACTTTTCAGATGCCTTATTTGCTCGAGGAGCCTTCTCTACCCATTGTTCCATCATTGCCTCTCACTACTCCTGTTGAAAGTAGTGAAGAACATCTAGAGCTCGTGGCTAAGTTGAGAGCGGAAAGAGATGCTTTGGAGTTTGAAAACAAAGAGTTGAAGATACACTTGAAAGAAAAAGATGAAATGCTTGATATCCAAGATGGTTGGTTGATGGAAAAGGAAGATCAGATTCGTCATCAAGAAGAGTTGCTTCAACAACATGGTGAAAAGCGAAAGAGACCACAAGAAGATTCAGTTGCATGGAAAGAAGTTGCTGATAAGCTGATGGTCGAGAATGCTCATTTGAAGGCCTTTTATGAAGATGAATTGGAGAAGCTCCGTAGGAAGCTGCAAAGAGGAGTTGAATCTTCATCCGAAGTGTTTCCTTCTAGTTTTTAGCCTTTTCCTTTGTTTTGTAATTTTGGATCTTTGAATCTTTTTGTATGCTTTTCTATGACTAATGAAAGAATATTGTTATGTTTTATGATGTTTTTGCTAATGTTTACCATTAATGTCTTAAAAGTTCCTTGAAAACCAAAAAAATCAGTTGCATTGCATTTCATGCATCATTCCGCATTTTGGTCTTGTTTCCGAGAGTATTCCCGAGGTCTTATTCAGTGTTCTTCATACAGAATCAAGCTGTCTCACCGGTATAATACTCGAGCTAACTGCAAGAAGAAGATGGAAGGTCTTGAACAAGAGAATCGTGAGTTACGTGAAGAGGTTGTTACTTTGAGATCTGGTGTGGATCGTCTCACTGCTCTGGTTGAGACATTGATGGCTGCTCAGAATCAGAATCAGAATCAAGTTCCTCCTCCTAATGCCCAAGCTCAGGGTCAGACCACTGTGATTTCTGAAATTGCTGCTACAACCATTCCTGCTATTCCTGTTGGTGCTACTCAGCAACGAATGCCTAATGGATATCCCTGGGGCATGCCTGAAGGTTATTTGTCTGTTCCTGAGATGACTCGTCCATTGACTCCTGTTATGGTCAACACATCTCCTATTGTTCATACTGGTCCTTTTGTCCCAGAGCCCATTTATGATGATGCTCCGAGTGAGATTCATGACAGAATGGATGGTTTCCAAGATCAGTTTGAAGAATTGCAGAAAGAAATGAAAGCCTTGCGTGGGAAAGAACTGTTTGGAAAGAATGTGCATGATCTTTGCCTTGTTCCCAATGTGAAAGTACCTGCTAAGTTCAAACTACCTGAATTTGAGAAGTACAAAGGAAATTCCTGTCCTCAGGCACACCTGGTGATGTATATCAGGAAGATGTCCACTCACACTGATGATCAACGTCTGTTGATTCACTATTTTCAAGACAGTTTGACTGGAGCTGCTTCTAAGTGGTATATGGGCCTTGATAGCACCCATATCCGCACTTTTAATGACTTAGCTGAAGCGTTTGTGAAGCAATACAAGTATAATGTGGACATGGCTCCTGATAGGGATCAATTGCGAGCTATGATGCAGAAAGAGAAAGAATCCTTCAAGGAATATGCTCAGAGATGGCGTGAGGTTGCCGCCCAAGTGATTCCCGATGGAAGAAAAAGAGATGACTAAGATTTTTCTGAAGACTCTTGGTCCATTTTACTATGAAAAGATGATTGCAAGTGCTCCTGTAGACTTCACCGAAATGGTGGGTATGGGTGTCAGATTGGAAGAAGCTGTGCGAGAGGGTCGTTTGGTTCGAAATGACAATTCATCTGGTGGTGTAAAGAAGTATGGTTCCTCACTCCAGAAGAAGAAAGAATCAGATGCTAATGTTGTTTCTCATGGGAGGAATAGTCGATTCAGGAATCAATCTCAACAAGTGGCGTCAGTGACTCCTGTTGTGAATTCAGTGCCTGTAGCTCCTGTTAATCAACAACCAGCAAGGCGGAATCCGTATCCTCGGATTAATATTGATCCTATCCCTATGACGTATACTGAACTATATCCTGCTCTAATTCATAAGAAGCTGGTTCAACCAAGGTTACCACCCCCTGTGCCAGAGAAACTCCCTTGGTGGTACAAGGCTGATGCCACTTGTGCTTTTCATCAGAATGCTCCTGGGCATGATTTGGAAAACTGTTGGGCCCTGAAGAATGAAGTTCAAAGATTGGTTCGTTCTGGAATGCTCTCTTTCCGTGATATTGGTCCAAATGTGAAGAATAATCCGTTGCCAACTCATGAAGCGTCTGCTGTGAATATGGTATATGGTTGCCCTGGGAAGTATAAGATTTATCGTGTGGAACACATCAGAGGATCATTGGTAGAGATGCATGCCACTCTGTGTGAATATAGTCATTATGAGCATAATCATGCTGCTTGTAGGATTTGTTCAGTCAATCCTCGAGGATGTTACATTGTGATAAGAGACTTGCAAGAGATGATAGATCAAAGGCTTATTGAGATTCTGAGGGATAGAGATGAAGATGATGTCAATGTGATTGAACCATACTTTGAAATCCCAGAATGTGTAGAGATTGGTTATTATGGCAAAGCTGCTGTGGAACCTCTTGTGATATGTTTGCCTGGATCTGTACCTTATAGTTCTGATAAAGCTGTACCTTACAGATACAATGCCACCATGCTGGAAGCTGGAAAAGAAGTCGAGATTAAGTCTCTGTCTTCTGTTGAGAATATAGCAGATGTTAGTAGAGTGACTAGAAGCGGACGAGTTTTTACTCAGCCCCAAACAGTTGTGGATGTCCAGAGGAATGTTACTCAAGTGCCTGTGAACAACAATGATGCGACAAAGGTGAATGCTGGGTCATCTTCAGGGAAGGAGATGGATGAGATTTTGAAGCTTATCAAGATGAGTGATTATAAGATTGTGGATCAGTTGCATCGCACTCCGTACAAGATCTCTATAATGGAGTTGCTGGCGAATTCTCCTGCTCATAGGGATTCTTTGATGAAGATACTTGATCAAGCCTTTGTGGATAATGATGTGACGCTGGATCAGTTTAATGGGGTTGTGAGCAATATCACTGCATGTAACAATTTGAGCTTTAGTGATGAAGATTTGCCTGAGGAAGGAAGAAATCATAATTTGGCTTTGCACATCTCTGTCAGTTGCAAAGAGGACTCAATGTCCAATGTGTTGATTGATACTGGATCATCTCTGAATGTCATGCCAAAATCCACTCTTGCTAAGCTATCTTATGGTGGCACACCAATGAGATTTAGCAATGTGATCGTCAAGGCTTTTGATGGATCGAAGAAATCAGTGGTCGGAGAAGTGGATTTGCCTATTAGTATTGGACCATTTGTCTTCAAGATTACTTTTCAAGTGATGGACATTTTCCCTGCATACAGTTGCTTATTAGGACGCCCGTGGATCCATGAGGCTGGGGCAGTTACCTCAACTCTTCACCAGAAGTTGAAATTTGTGAAAGATGGAAAGATGGTCGTTGTGAATGGAGAACAAGCTTTGCTGATTAGTCATCTCTCTTCGTTCCGTACCATAGAAGCTGATGAAGTGGTCATTGGAACTGCATTCCAAGCCTTGTCTGTTAATGATGAATTCAAAAAGGATGAAGCTTCCATTTCCTCCTTCAAAGATGCTCAACTGGTGGTTCAGAATGGACATTCAGGAGTCTGGGGACAAGTGGTGAGTCTACAAGAAAACAGGAATAGAGCTGGTCTGGGATTTTCTGCCTCAGACAAGTCTGTGATGAAGTCTGAATCTGCTTTTCGTCCTTATCAAGAGATGTTTCATAGTGCCGGGTTTCTGCACCCGACTCTTCCAGAGGTGGATGCTATTGTTGAAGGTGAACCAAAGCCAGAAGTGCCAAACTTCGTGACCCATGGAAAGATGATTAAGAATTGGATCACCATTGACATTCCTGAGTGTACTCATGTCTCAAAGTAATTTGCTTTTATGTTTTTCAAAAATCCTTTCATTCTGCCCAAGATGAAAGTGAAGTTGTTGGGGCTGTTTTCTGTTTGTTTTAAACATTAAAATCATCAATAAAAGTCATTTTGTTTCTGCATATATATGCTTTTTATCTTTTGTTTTTTTTTCTGGAAAGTGGTAACACAAAAAACCTTAAAAAATGTTTTCATTTTCCATAATCTGCACGATTACATGTTTGCATATATCTTTCCTTTCCTGAAATAATAATCATTTGTGCAGATTAATCAATAAAACCGTTGAAAGTAATGACCCTGCGCCCTCTCCTAACTTCGAGTGTCCTGTGTATGAGGCGGAAGAAGAGAGTGATGAATGTATTCCTGATGAGATTTCCCGACTGCTTGAGCACGAGGAAGACACTATTCAGCCGTATAAAGAGCCGTTAGAAGTCATCAACTTGGGTTCTGAAGAAGATAAAAAGGAAGTCAAGATTGGGGCACTGCTTGATCAAGATGTTAAGAAGAGGATGGTGTTGAAAGTATTTGTGGGTAAATATTTTCGGTAATATATCGTATCCACAGGGATTGGTTAATATCACTGCCGTTCTATAGTTGTTTATTTTGAGTTAAGAAATTTGGTTTGGTTTGTTTTATACTAATAATAATATCAAAAGCAAATAATAAAATAAAAGCAAGTAAAGGACTTTGTGTTAACAATTAAAGAAAGATGTTGAGTCTTTAGGGTTCATCAACCTAATCCTATACAATCATCAGTTAATTCCCAATAGAACAATCCTTTGAATCATTATCTTCACTTATCCTCAAATAAGATTCCATGTCTGCAAATCAAATTAGATAACTTTTACCGGTATGAGATTCGATCTCTCCAAATCACAATAACGATAATAGTAATTAAGAACGATAATTATGAAAACCCAATTACAATTCCATCTCTGCAAATTGCAATTGAATCAATATAGTAACCTAGGGCAAAAGTTAAATCCTTTCTTTCGATCAAAGATTCAACAATGATGTAAATTAAAAGCAAGGTTTCTTATTGATAATAAATTCAAACAATTGTTCACAGGAATTAATCAATGGTAATGTATATTCATAGGTTAACTACTACCTTAGACTCAACAAGAGGGATTTAGCTCTCCATAGACATGAAGAACATACAAGAATCAATGGAGGAATTCATCTTCATCAATAGAATGTCTTCGATTGGTAAAGAATCCACCTTCAATTGTTGTTCTCAGCTTCAGAATCAGATAGCTCTCCTAATTTCGTTCCCACAAAGTATATCTCACCACTTGGAAAACTAGGGCTTTAAAACAGAACTTTTGGGCTTTTAACGCCGAGGCCGCGGCGCGGCAACGGGCTGGCGCGGCGCGCCCCTCAAACAGAAGTATTTTCGCGGCGCGCCTAGGAACTCTCGCGGCGCGCCCTTTGTTCTTTCCATCTTTTTCTTCAGCCTTTGAGACTTCCATCTTTCTTTCCTCCTCATGTTCTTCTTAAGTTCTCATTCAGCTTAAAACCTGCAACAATAACACCCACAAGTGATTCGATTTGCTTTACGCACGACTAAACTTATTCAGTTCAATTCTTAATAAAAACCTATGGATTCATCACATTTTTGCATTGGTTTAGAGAAGAAATCACTTATATTAACACATGAATTTACCATTAATTTACTCCTAACAAACTCTCCCCAACTTAGAGTTTTGTTTATCCCTAAACAAAATTACTTACCTCCAGCAAAGTTTACCGACAATCAAGCAACACGTTTTTCAAAAAGTTTTTCTCGAGTGGTTCAATCCAGTAACTAAGTCAAATACTCCTCTTCTACCTGCAAACTCAGAATATACACATGAAACAAACGTTGAAAGCAAATTACCTCCAGAAGTTCAAAACACTACACAATTGTAATTGAATCAGCACTACTCACTCTCATCAAAAAGTATGATGAATAAAAGAGGGGTTAAACACTCATCCAAACAATTAAATCAACAAAGATCCATATCATACGTTCACCAAATTGCTCGCATCAAGTCTTGTGGAATCTGAGAATCAGAAGGTCTTTCTATGGTTGTAATGTGGTTTAGATTCAAAGAAAAGAAGATAATCAAGGGTTGTTCCTAATATAGGGAAGCATCCAATTCATAACTTATTTCTTTTTCTCTAAAACTCTAATTCTTTTACCTGTCCATCTTTTCTCATTCGTAGCTCGGTTTTTCTTTTTCACTCTTTTTTTTTTTTAGCAACCGTTATATTCTAACGTTGTTACTTCTCTTTTTTTTTTCTCAAGCTACGACTTCTTTTATCTTTCACCGATTACCATAAGTACTTACTCTTCTTTTGAATGTGACTCTCCCCAACTTGGAGATCAACCTGTATTCAGATTATATGAATGCTCCCCTACTTTCTAAAAAGGTCAAAGAGAAAACACATCACCAAATTTTATGGTTGATGGTCCAAAACAAAACTTTTTATTGAGATCAAACTCACCAGGTATTTCCTTGGTGCATATTATGATACTTACCTTGACCTCAGGCTCAAAGAATGGTTAGCAAAGGATCACACTCTCACAGAAGCAAATAAGTTTTTTTCATTGGAATAGGCTAAAAGAACTCTCAGACTCAAACAAATGCCTCAATCACTTTCACAGATTTCCACAAACGATGCAACAAACGGTTTAGCATGATACAAACACGTCAAAATAATTGATGGTCTCCTGCATATAGTAAACAATGGAAAGCTTTCCTCACAATGGTTAAGGCTAAGCCGATCCAACAAACAATGTATCATAAAGAACTTCTGACAGTATTTACTAACACCTTAAGTTTCATTGCACACATTAAGAGTTTGAGTTTAAAAATTCATACCTGCTTTGTTACTTATTGAAAAAGAGAGTGAAACTCAAAAATTTTGAACATTCACTTACTACCACTTTCATACATGTTGCTTCATTGTTGATACTTCGCTTGAGGTTCTCGCTTTGTTACGGGACTACTTACTCTAACTGGGAGGAAAAAAAAACTAAAACTGAAAGAAACAACGAATTGCAAAACTTACCATAACTTAATTCAAACAAAACAAGTCATAGTGACCACTACGGTTCACTAGAGTCTAGATCAGATAAACAGAAAACAAAACAGCAGTCTTATCATCAACTCAATTACCAACACAAAACAATTTTTCACTCACTCGTACATCTCCTCTCAACTCTCAAACAAACATGGCATCAATATCATTATCAATATCCGCCTCATTATCCTGGCCTTGGTTATTAGCCCCAGCAGTACCACCTGCATCTGCACCTGTACCCGTACCTGCATCCCCCCCAACAGGAAAAGGGTTGGTCTCCGGCCAACCACAGTAAGTGAAGTAGCTTTCCCTGGTTGGGAAAGTTCTCTCTTCAGGAGCTACAGACAGGTTCCTGAATTGTTGCTGCATAGCATCGTGCAGAAAGATCTGGGACCTCTGATTTGCTTCAAACATAGCAGAATAATAATGATGGGCTACCAGAGGGTCAAAAGGGGCTGCACTACCCTGAGGGGGTGCTGCAGAAACAGAAGGTCCAGCTGGAGGAGGATCGGTTGCTTGATCCCTGTAGTATGGTTTTGCACAAAACCTGTCAATATAAACATCATCAATAAAAGTGTTAATAACGTGATGTCCCTGTCCAGGAATTTCCACTCCGGCTTCTTTACAAAGCCCCATAATCAATCCAGGTAGTGGCAACACACATTTGGCATTAATGCCATGTTGTGTGTCACTCAATGCAGCTCGGCGCAGTTCATTCGAAAGAATGAAGGCAACATCAACAGTGTTCTCGGTCATGATGGCGGTTATCAGGAATGCCAATTCGAGCGGAACCGTGGTGACATGTGTCCTTGGCCTGATGTTGTACAGGATCACTGACAAAATGCCCCTTGCATGAATGCTCAGATCCTTCCTGTTGTAGTGGGTTGGATTTCCTTGCCGGCTAAGCTCTGGTCCTCTCCCTGGAATACAAATTGTTTCAGACATCAGCTCCACAAGATTGACGCAGTTAGTTACATTTTGTCTGTAGAAACACCTCTCATTGTCCGTCAATTGGAGGGGTTCCCCTAAAAATTCATTGATTGAAGCTCTATCAAATGCCACAGTTTTTCCTCTTACATAGGATTGATATGTGTAGGCTACTGATTCATCGGTGGTTTTGATAGCGTTTGCATAGAATTCCTTTACTATGTCATAGTCAATGACGGTGTGTGGTTCGAACACACGTTGCCAGTTCCTATTCTCAAGAAAATCCCACATAGCAGCAAAAGGACCCCCTCCTTGTCCTAAGGGGACAACCACTTTCTCAGTTAAAATGGTGCGGGAACCCAGATTCTTGAACCTGTCTGCTTGGGCCCGACCTAGAAATCTATCAGCTTGGTTTGCAGTAGCACGGGATCCTCTGGGACCAGAGCTTGTGGACTTGGTGCGCACTCTCTTGGCTGGATTCATCTGCAATTATCACAAACAATGACAGAGCAGCATAGAGGGTTAGATAAACAAAACAAAATTTGTCAACAATCTCCAGCCGCGGCGCGACTGCGGTTTCCCGCGGCGCGGCTGCGGCGCATCTAAGGGTTCCTTCCCTGCACTGAACCTTCTTTGAAGGTCCTAACGCCCTTAGTCAGACCATAGCAGAGCAATTGGGCAATAAAACAATGTCTTCTACCCTAGGGTTCACACAAATATCATTTAATTCTTAATACCTCATGCTTTAGGGTTACCTTCAAGTGAAACACAGCGGCTAGAACACAAGAGTGGAGAGTGAGGAACATACCTTGCTGTAGATTGAGTAATGATGGGCAAAAATAGCGAACTGGGTGATTGATTGGAGCTCTGAACCGGAGGTTGCGCTTTTGGACTTGGAAGTTGTAAAAGATAGAATGAGGGGGAAGTGAGAGTTTTCAAAATAAAACCTATTTTTAGCCTTGTACCGCGGCGCGCAAGCGTACCTCCGCGGCGCGCGAATACTTCTGTTTTGCGTCGCGGCGCGCGCTTAACGCCCGCGGCGCGATCCTTTTAAAAAAAATTCTTTTGGTCCTTGTTCCCCCACTTCGCTCTTTTGCAACTTCCCTTGTGCTGATGGCACCGATTGATGATAACTGAATAAACTAAAAAGATAAAAGAAAATTACTTAAATTGAAAGATGCTTACTCTGTTGGGTTGCCTCCCAACAAGCGCTTCGTTTAACGTCGCATGGCTCGACGGTTAAACCCCTTTGATTAGGAGTTCAACAGGGAGATTGTGCATACTTCTCTATCAAACTCTCCCCCAAGGTAGCTTTTTAACCGTTCTCCATTAACGGTCCAACTGTCTTTGGTCTTACCATCTTCAATAGTAATGGCCCCGTAGGGTTTAATTTCCTTGATTATAAACGGTCCTGACCACTTAGACTTCAATTTGCCTGGGAAGAGCTTGAGTCTGGAGTTGAATAGTAATACAAGGTCGCCTACCTTGAACTCTTTCTTCTTGATTCTCTTATCATGGTACCTTTTCATGTTTTCCTTATACATTTTATTAGACTCATATGCTAGGTACCTGAATTCCTCAAGTTCATGGAGTTGATTCTTCCTCTTCTTATACGCCAAACTATCATCTCTATTGAAGAAACGAAGGGCCCATAGTGCTTTGTGCTCTACCTCCACCGGTAGATGACATGCCTTACCGTAAACCATTTGAAAAGGCGATGCACCCGTTGGTGCTTTGTATGCTGTCCTATATGCCCACAAGGCATCATCTATCCTTACCGACCAGTCTTTACGAGATTCTGACACTGTCTTCTCGAGAATGTTCTTGATTGCTCGATTGGAAATCTCTGCTTGCCCGTTGGTTTGGGGATGATAAGGCGAAGCTATCTTGTGGTTGATATGATATTTGTCCAGCACTTTTGCCACCTGTTCATTAACAAAATGAGATCCACCATCGCTTATGATCACTCTAGGCATGCCAAAACGTGTGAATATGTTGCGATTTAAGAATTTTAGCACTGTTTTGGCATCCGCCTTTGGTGTAGCGATGGCTTCAACCCACTTGGAAACATAATCTACTGCAACTAAAATATATTCGTTAGCAAAAGAGGGAAGAAATGGCCCCATAAAATCAATGCCCCAACAATCAAAAACTTCTATTTCAATGATGGTTTGAAGTGGCATCTCATCCCGTTTGCTTATCCCTCCAACTCTTTGGCATTTGTCACAACTCTTTGCATGGTGATGGGCGTCTTTAAAAATTGTTGGCCAGAAAAATCCGGATTGGAGGACCTTTGTTGCTGTCCTCCATCCATTAAAATGACCACCACTTGGTGAATTATGACAATGCCACAAGATTTGTTGGGCTTCTTCTTCAGTCACACATCTTCTTAGAATTCCATCCTTACCTATCTTGAACAAGTATGGGTCGTCCCACACATAGTACTTTGCATCGGCTAACAACTTTTTCTTTTTGTTCCAGTCAAAGTCCTCCGGTATCATACCGGTTGCTTTATGATTAGCCAAATCGGCGAACCATGGTCTTGTTTGTATTTCAAAAAGTTGTTCATCCGGGAATGTCTCATTTATTTCAGCTTCTTGGTTGGTGACATTTACATTGACCAACCGAGATAAATGGTCTGCTACCACATTCTCTGACCCTTTTTTATCCCGGATTTCTATGTCAAACTCTTGTAAGAGAAGGACCCAACGAATGAGTCTTTGCTTCGAATCCGGTTTGGTGAGCAAATATTTTATTGCTGCATGGTCAGTATAAATCACCACTTTTGACCCAATGAGATAGGATCTGAATTTTTCAAGAGCATACACTATAGCTAAAAATTCTTTTTCTGTGGTAGCATAGTTGACTTGAGCGTCATTTAGCACCTTGCTTGCATAGTGTATGACATGAAAAAATTTTCCTTTCCGTTGGCCTAACACCGCACCTATGGCATAGTCGCTAGCATCACACATCAGTTCAAAATGGTTTTTCCAATCTGGTGCTACTATCACAGGTGCGGTGGCTAGCCTTTCTTTCAGGTCATTGAAGGCTTTAACACAAGATTCATCAAAATTAAAACACGTACCTTGGTTGAGTAGATTACTCAAAGGCTTGGCAATCTTGGAAAAATCTTTAACAAACCTTCTGTAGAATCCTGCATGACCTAAAAAGCTTCGTACTCCTTTGACATTGATTGGAGGTGGGAGTTTTGAAATTACCTCCACCTTGGCTTGGTCTACTTCAAGTCCCCTTGAAGATACTTTGTGTCCGAGTACAATTCCTTCTGTTACCATAAAATGGCACTTCTCCCAATTAAGAATCAAGTTGGTCTCAATACACCTTTCAAGTGCCACGTCCAGATTATTCAGGCATGTATCAAATGTCTTTCCGAACACTGAAAAGTCATCCATGAATACCTCAATACTCTTTTCAATAAGGTCAGAGAATATGGCTTGCATGCATCGTTGAAAGGTTGCTGGGGCATTGCATAGTCCAAATGGCATCCTCCTATATGCGAAGATTCCAAATGGACATGTAAATGCTGTCTTCTCATGATCTTCTGGGTTGACTACGATTTGATTGTATCCGGAATATCCATCCAGAAAGCAATAGTAATTCTGCCCCGATAATCTCTCAAGCATTTGATCCATGAATGGTAATGGAAAGTGGTCTTTTCTCGTTGCTTTATTGAGTCTCCGGTAATCTATGCACATGCGCCACCCGGTCACAGTTCTAGATGGTATGAGTTCATTCTTGTCATTCCGGATTACCGTCATGCCTCCCTTCTTTGGAACAACTTGTACCGGACTTACCCATGCACTATCAGAAATTGGGTAAATCATTCCTGCTTCAAGGAGTTTGATTACCTCTTTCCTTACTACCTCTTTCATTGTTGGGTTCAGTCTTCGTTGTGGTTGGGCCACTGGTTTGAAGTCTTCTTCTAACATAATCTTGTGCATGCAATATGCGGGGCTGATACCTTTCAAATCTGCTAATACCCATCCGATTGCTGCTTTATTCTTTTGAAGGATTTGTATGAGTCTTGCCTCTTCGGTCGCATTTAACTTTGAGCTAATAACGACCGGCTTTCTTCCTTCTTCATCTAAAAATACATATTTCAAATGAGTTGGAAGCACTTTTAATTCTAACTTCGACTCTTTCACTTCTTTTTTCAGCTCCAAATCCTCCACTTTGTCTTCTTTGTTGGATGTGTTGCCACCTTTCTCTAATTCTTTTAGAAACAACTCAATTTCTTTTTCTTCTTCTTGAGTGAGTACATTGAATGACTCAACAAGAGACCTCTCTAAAGGGTTAGAAAGATGAATTTGGCTTGCTACTTCTTCGACACTTGTTTCAGTTACATCCATGCGAAAGCAATCGTTCTTGTCTTTGGGTTGTTTCATGGCATCAAAGAGGTTAAAACATACCTCTTCATCTTGGACTCTTAGCTTCATTATACCGTCATCGATGTCAATCATCATCCGGGCTGTTTTCATGAATGGTCTTCCAAGAATGATAGGTGAGACTTTATCTTCTTCCATATCGATTACCACAAAATCTACCGGAAACAAAAATTTGTCAACTTTCACTAACATGTCTTGTGCAATTCCATATGGGAGAGTGGTAGACTTGTCAGCTAGTTGCAGAGTCATTCTTGTTGCTTTCATCTCAATATTTCCCAGCCGCTTTACTATTGATAAAGGAATTAAATTTATGCTGGATCCGAGATCAATCAATCCATTCCCAATATTTTGATTCCCTATTGTAACCGGTAAAGTGACTCTTCCAGGATCTCTCGCCTTTTGAGGAAGACGCGATATGATAGCACTACATTGTGCATCAAGTATAACAACCTCTTCTTCTTCCGGTCTTTTCTTCTTTGTCAAGATATCTTTCATGAATTTCGCATATTTTGGCATTTGGGCAATAGCTTCAGAGAATGGAATATTAATTTGTAGCTGCTTAAAAATTTCCATAAACCTGGCATATTGTCTAGCGTTGTCTTTCTTTGAAGGAGCATGAGGATATGGCAAATGTTGACTCGGAATCGTGTTGTTCGCCATCTTATCTTTAGCACTCCTTCTTTTTAATTTCTCCTTCTTGACTTCTCTACTCAAATCTTCCTCTTCATCCCCCTTTCTAATAATTTCATATTCTTCATCTTCTCCATCATGTTTTTCATCTTCTTTTTCTTTATCGTCTTCAACCTCATTAGTTTTCGTTTCATCCTTGCCACCTTTTTGTCCAGACCTTGTTACCACTGCTTTGCAATGTTCTCTTGGGTTCTCTTGAGTGTTGGCCGAGAAAGTTGCATTTGATTGACGGGTTGCAATCTGCTTAGCAAGTTGGCCCACTTGAGTTTCTAAACTCTTTATAGCCGCTTCTTGATTCTTCTGATTTATTACTGATGTTTGAATGAACTGATTCACTGTCTCCTCTAACTTGGATTGTCCTCCTTGCTGTTGTTGTGGTGGTTGAGTGTATGGTTGAAATGCTTGTTGTTGATACCCTTGATTCGGTGGCCTTTGTTGGTACCCTTGATTGTTATATCTTGGGGGATAACCTTGTTGGTATGGCTGATTCTGATATTGATTCTGCCTTTGTCCTTGGTTATTATTCATGTAATTCACTTCTTCTTCTTGCACTGGTGGACAGAATCCTGTTTGATGATCTCCCTTGCACAATTCGCACTTAGCAACTTGATATGAATTAGATACCCAGTTCAGCTCCTTGATCTGTTGTGGTAATTTATACATTTGTTGTGTCAAAAGTTCCACTTGTGACGTTAGCAATTTGTTCTGAGCAAGTAGAGCATCACTGTTGTTCAACTCTAACATTCCGGGTTTCTTATCTCTTACCGTTCGATCATGATTGCCTTGACGATCATTTAGAGCCATTCGCTCTATTATCTGAGTAGCTTCTTCAGGTGTTTTGGACATGAGAGAACCACCAGCTGTGGCGTCCAAAAGTGTCTTGTTTGTAGCTGTGAGACCGTTACGGAACATATGGATTTGGTCAACGTCTGAAAAACCGTGTCCTTTGCACTTTCTCAACATAGCTTTATACCTTTCCCATGCTTCATTCAAAGATTCATTACTACCTTGAGAAAATACTGCTATTGCTGTTTTTGCTTCGAAGAATCGGTTTTGAGAGTAAAACCTTTCCAGAAATTTTTCTTCCAATGTGTTCCAATTTGTCATCACTACCTCGGGTTGATCCAGATACCAATCCTTTGCCTTAGATAGCAAAGAGTGTGGGAACAACCTCTTAAATAATGCTTCCTCATCAGCTTGAGCGACACCCGTAGTACCCGCTAACTCATAGAATCGAGTAAGATGCGTGTACGGGTCTTCATGGTCCAATCCGGCGAAAGGACTTGCACAAATAAATTGTATGATACCGGTCTTCAGTTCTGTCGGTCGCCCGTTGGCGGCAGTTCTCGCGAACTGAGGATTGAGTCTTGGACTATTAGCACATGGACCATTAGCAGCCATGTTGCCAACAGTAGGTTGTATAAAAACTTCCGGTTCTTCCTCCGTGAATAGTTCGTGAAAGAAGAATCCTTCTTGCGACTCGTCAATGGTTTCAAGTTGTTGTGACGATGTCGCGGTTGCGTTGTCTCTTGCTTTTGCTATGTTCGCTCTTTTTCGTGCTTTGCTATTTAACCTCCTAGCGGTCCTTTCGATCTCGGGATCAAAAAGAAGTTGATCGCTAGAAACTTTGCTGCGCATACACAATCTTCTGCAAAACTAGCAAACACGTGAAACAACCAAATAGAGAAAATAAAAATTAAAACTCAAAATAAGAACTATTGCAATGCATGCAATATTGACACCAATCCCCGGCAACGGCGCCAATTTGTTGAAAGTATTTGTGGGTAAATATTTTCGGTAATATATCGTATCCATAGGGATTGGTTAATATCACTGCCGTTCTATAGTTGTTTATTTTGAGTTAAGAAATTTGGTTTGGTTTGTTTTATACTAATAATAATATCAAAAGCAAATAATAAAATAAAAGCAAGTAAAGGACTTTGTGTTAACAATTAAAGAAAGATGTTGAGTCTTTAGGGTTCATCAACCTAATCCTATACAATCATCAGTTAATTCCCAATAGAACAATCCTTTGAATCATTATCTTCACTTATCCTCAAATAAGATTCCATGTCTGCAAATCAAATTAGATAACTTTTACCGGTATGAGATTCGATCTCTCCAAATCACAATAACGATAATAGTAATTAAGAACGATAATTATGAAAACCCAATTACAATTCCATCTCTGCAAATTGCAATTGAATCAATATAGTAACCTAGGGCAAAAGTTAAATCCTTTCTTTCGATCAAAGATTCAACAATGATGTAAATTAAAAGCAAGGTTTCTTATTGATAATAAATTCAAACAATTGTTCACAGGAATTAATCAATGGTAATGTATATTCATAGGTTAACTACTACCTTAGACTCAACAAGAGGGATTTAGCTCTCCATAGACATGAAGAACATACAAGAATCAATGGAGGAATTCATCTTCATCAATAGAATGTCTTCGATTGGTAAAGAATCCACCTTCAATTGTTGTTCTCAGCTTCAGAATCAGATAGCTCTCCTAATTTCGTTCCCACAAAGTATATCTCACCACTTGGAAAACTAGGGCTTTAAAACAGAACTTTTGGGCTTTTAACGCCGAGGCCGCGGCGCGGCAACGGGCTGGCGCGGCGCGCCCCTCAAACAGAAGTATTTTCGCGGCGCGCCTAGGAACTCTCGCGGCGCGCCCTTTGTTCTTTCCATCTTTTTCTTCAGCCTTTGAGACTTCCATCTTTCTTTCCTCCTCATGTTCTTCTTAAGTTCTCATTCAGCTCAAAACCTGCAACAATAACACCCACAAGTGATTCGATTTGCTTTACGCACGACTAAACTTATTCAGTTCAATTCTTAATAAAAACCTATGGATTCATCACATTTTTGCATTGGTTTAGAGAAGAAATCACTTATATTAACACATGAATTTACCATTAATTTACTCCTAACAGATGGTAGAGCTTCTTAAAGAGTATGTTGACATTTTTGCGTGGTCCTACCAAGATATGCCTGGGTTGGACACAGATATTGTGGAGCATCGTTTGCCGTTGAAACCAGAATGTCCTCCTGTCAAGCAAAAGTTAAGAAGGAGTCATCCTGATATGGCAGAAAAGATCAAGAATGAGGTCTTGAAACAGATAGATGCAGGTTTCCTTGTCACTTCTGTGTATCCTCAATGGATTGCCAATATTGTGCCTGTTCCAAAGAAAGACGGAAAAGTTCGCATGTGCGTTGATTATAGAGATTTGAACAAAGCCAGTCCGAAAGATGATTTTCCTCTACCTCACATTGATATGTTGGTAGATAGCACTGCAAAGTTTGAAGTTTTCTCCTTTATGGATGGTTTTTCAGGATACAACCAGATTAAGATGGCACCTGAAGACATGGAAAAGACAACCTTTATTACACCATGGGGGACATTCTGTTACAAAGTGATGCCATTTGGGTTGAAGAATGCTGGTGCGACATATCAGAGAGCCATGACTACTCTTTTCCATGATATGATGCACAAAGAAATTGAGGTTTATGTGGATGACATGATTGCCAAGTCCCAGTCAGAGGAGGGGCACATGGAAGATCTTTTAAAGTTGTTTCAGCGTTTGAGAAAGTATCATCTCCGCTTAAATCCAAACAAATGCACGTTTGGTGTCCGTTCTGGAAAGTTATTGGGTTTCGTTGTCAGTCAGAGAGGAATTGAAGTAGATCCTGATAAAGTCAAAGCAATTCAGGAAATGCCAGCACCAAAGACTGAGAAACAAGTGAGAGGTTTCCTCGGACGTCTGAATTATATCTCCAGGTTCATTTCCAATATGACTGCTACCTGTGAGCCGATCTTCAAGCTTTTAAAGAAAAATCAGGGATGTGTGTGGAATGAAGATTGTCAAAAAGCTTTTGACAACATCAAAGAATATCTGCTTGAACCTCCCATTTTGCTCCCTCCAGTTGAGGGAAGACCTTTGATTATGTATCTCACAGTGCTGGAAAACTCAATGGGATGTGTGTTGGGTCAGCATGACGAGTCTGGTCGAAAAGAGTATGCAATATACTACCTTAGCAAAAAGTTTACCGAGTGCGAAACAAGATACTCGCTGCTTGAGAAAACTTGCTGTGCTTTGGTGTGGGCTGCTCGCCGACTGAGACAGTATATGTTGAACCACACCACCCTATTGATCTCCAAAATGGATCCAATTAAGTATGTATTTGAGAAACCTGCATTAACTGGAAGAATTGCTCGCTGGCAAATGTTGCTATCAGAATATGATATTGAATATCGAGCTCAGAAAGCTGTGAAAGGAAGTGTGTTGGCAGAGTACCTCGCTCACCAACCAATTGATGATCATCGATCTATCAGAATGGACTTCCCAGATGAAGATATAATGTATTTGAGATCTCAAGATTGGGATGAACCATTGCCAGAAGAAGGGCCGGATCCCGAATCCAAATGGGGTTTGATTTTTGATGGAGCTTCTAATGTTCATGGCCATGGAATTGGCGCCATTATCATCACTCCACATGGATCGCATGTTCCTTTCACTGCAAGGATATGTTTTGATTGTACAAATAATATTGCTGAGTATGAAGCTTGCATCATGGGACTTGAAGAGGCCATTAATCTGAGAATTAAGATTCTTGATGTTTATGGAGATTCTGCACTTGTGATTAATCAGATTAAAGGAGAATGGGAAACTCGTCATCCTGGTTTAATTCCTTACAAAGATTATGCCAGAAGGTTATTGACATTCTTCAACAAAGTTGAATTCCACCACATCCCTCGAGATGAGAATCAGATGGCCGATGCTTTAGCCACATTGTCTTCCATGTACAAGGTGAATTTCCATAATGAGGAACCTCAGATTACAATCAGACGTCTTGATAGACCTGCTCATGTATTTGTAGTTGAGGAAGCAACAAATGAAAAGCCTTGGTATTTCGATATTAAGCACTTCCTTCAGACTCAAGAGTACCCACTTGGGGCATCAAATAAAGACAAGAAAACTTTGAGGAGATTGGCTGGCAGTTTCTTCATCAATGCTGATGTTTTGTATAAAAGGAATTATGACATGGTCTTGCTCAGATGCGTGGATAGACACGAAGCAGACATGTTGATGCATGAAATTCATGAAGGTTCTTTCGGTACCCATGCCAATGGACATTCGATGGCTAAAAAGATGCTTAGAGCAGGTTACTATTGGTTGACAATGGAATCTGATTGCTACAAGTTTGTAAAGAAGTGTCACAAGTGTCAAGTGTATGCTGACAAGATTCATGTGCCTCAGACACTTCTCAATGTTATTTCTTCCCCATGGCCTTTCTCTATGTGGGGTATTGATATGATTGGCATGATTGAACCCAAGGCTTCGAATGGACATCGATTCATCCTGGTAGCAATCGATTACTTCACCAAGTGGGTAGAAGCTGCTTCATATGCTAATGTGACAAAGCAAGTTGTGGTCAGATTTATCAAGAACAACATCATTTGCAGATATGGTGTACCGAGCAAGATCATTACTGATAATGGCTCAAATCTGAACAATAGCATGATGAGAGAACTGTGTGAAAGCTTCAAGATTGAACATCACAACTCTTCGCCTTATAGGCCAAAGATGAATGGAGCTGTTGAAGCAGCAAATAAAAATATTAAGAAGATTGTGCAAAAGATGGTTGTCACGTACAAGGACTGGCATGCGATGCTCCCATTTGCTTTGCATGGGTACCGTACATCTGTTCGTACTTCAACAGGGGCAACTCCCTTTTCTTTGGTTTATGGTATGGAAGCAGTGCTCCCTATTGAGGTTGAGATTCCATCATTGAGAATTTTAATGGAAACCAAGTTATCTGAGGCTGAATGGTGTCAGAGCAGGTTTGATCAATTGAATTTGATAGAAGAAAAGAGAATGACGGCTTTATGTCATGGTCAGTTTTACCAGAAGAGAATGAAGAAAGCATTTGATAAGAAAGTTCGACCTCGTGTATTCAGAGAAGGCGACCTCGTGCTCAAAAGGATCTTGTCTTTCACCTCCGATTCAAGGGGCAAGTGGACTCCTAATTTTGAAGGACCATATGTTGTTAAGAAAGCCTTCTCTGGCGGTGCATTAATTCTTGCAACCATGGATGGAGAGGAGCTCCCACGTCCCGTGAATGCTGATGTAGTCAAGAAATACTTCGCCTAAATAATAAAAGAACAGCTCGCTAAGTTGAAAACCCGAAAGGGCAGCTTAGGCAAAAAAGAGCGTCTCGGTGGACTGAAAACCCGAAAGGGCGGTCCAGGCAAAAATTAGAGACATAAACAGAATAAAATACCCGGTGGACTGAAAACCCGAAAGGGCGGTCCAGGCAAAAGTTAGGGATTCATGGCAAGTAACTACATCAGACAAGACTTGATCATCAGCAGTCATCTGTTTATCATGAAGAAGTTCGACACTTTTCAACGGAAGCCTTTGCTCAGGAGTTCCCAGTTGAGAGAGAGGATGGGGTCATTACATTTCAATGTACCTTTTCCACAGAATTACCACTTTCCAAACTTTGTAATAATCCATGGGGTCTTGCCTTTTGCAGGCTACCATTCTATTAAGAAAGTTTGAGCCTTTACTTTTCATTTGGCAATATTATTTCTTTCATATCTTCAAAATGTCATTTATTGTTGATAGTAATTTTTGAAACAAAAAGAAAATTGATTTCAACAAAATCCTTTTTGAAAATTATAAAAGAATTTTTACTTTGATTCATGAGTGCATTACCAGGAATGAATATTTTGATGTATTCATATGCAGAAGAATGTATGCACCTTTGGCCTGGTTCGAATATGGTTTAGAACTCAATTATTGCGTTCTCTCAACTTCAAAATTACCTAGCCTTCAAAAGATTGATAGCAATTTCTGCTATGATTTGGGACATGCCTGATTATGTCATCTTTGAACATCATCTCTTTCATCGCCAGTGGTACGTCGATGAATTATCTCCTTATATCATCAGTGGTACGGTGGTATATCTCCTTAATACCTTCAGTGGAACGTGGGTATGTGTTATCGTCAGTGGTACGGCGGTACATCTCTTTCATCGTCAGTGGTACGTCGATGAATTATCTCCTTTTATATCATCAGTGGTACGGTGGTATATCTCCTTAATACTTTCAGTGGAACGTGGGTATGTGTTATCGTCAGTGGTACGGCGATACATCTCTTTCATCGTCAGTGGTACGTCGATGAATTATCTCCTTATATCATCAGTGGTACGGTGGTATATCTCCTTAATACCTTCAGTGGAACGTTGGTATGTGTTATCGTCAGTGGTACGGCGATACATCTCTTTCATCGTCAGTGGTACGTCGATGAATTATCTCCTTATATCATCAGTGGTACGGTGGTATATCTCCTTAAAACCTTCAGTGGAACGTTGGTATGTGTTATCGTCAGTGGTACGGCGGTACATCTCTTTCATCGTCAGTGGTACGTCGATGAATTATCTCCTTATATCATCAGTGGTACGGTGGTATATCTCCTTAATACCTTCAGTGGAACGTGGGTATGTGTTATCGTCAGTGGTACGGCGATACATCTCTTTCATCGTCAGTGGTACGTCGATGAATTATCTCCTTTTATATCATCAGTGGTACGGTGGTATATATCTCTTTCATGCCTCCAGTGGAACGTTGGTATGTGTTATCGTCAGTGGTACGGCGGTACATCTCTTTCATCGTCAGTGGTACGTCGATGAATTACATCTCCTTATATCATCAGTGGTACGGTGGTATATATCTCTTTCATGCCTCCAGTGGAACGTTGGTATGTGTTATCGTCAGTGGTACGTCGATGAATCATTTCCTTCTATATCATCAGTGGTACGGTGGTATATATCTCTTCATGCCTTCATTGGAACGTTGGTATGTGTTATCGTCAGTGGTACGGCGGTACATCTTTTCATCAGTGGTACGATGGTCTGATTTCTGTTAACAGATGATGGGTATTCAGATACATACTTTCTCATCCCCAGTGAAAGAGGATGACCCCTTTTCTCATCCCCAGTGAAAGAGGATGCTATAACCTCTCTGACGCGAAGTGTTTCCCTCAGAGAAATTTCTTTTCCCACTAAAGTTCCGTCTCCAACAAAGTCTTGCCTTCCCCAGAGGAGTTCCTACTTGCAGGACATTTGTTTCCCCAGCGGAGTTATATCAAGACATTTGTTTTCCCCAGTGGATCACTTGTTACCCCCCAGTGTTGTCATGCTTTATTATCATCACATGCATTCATTAACATTGCATTGCATCTTAGGATCAAAAATTGTGTTTTATATATTTAAGTCTCTTCGATTTTTGTCAAAAACGAAGATTTCCAATCATCGTATTTCCAAATCGAAGAAACTTAAATAGGGGCATCTGTCATACCCCAATTTTTGACCCTAAGATCCTATGTCATTCATATCACAATCACTAATCAAGAGCTTCACTTGGAAGTTTTGTTTACGGTGTTGTACTCACCTCATCAATGAGAGGGACCATCAAGCACCAATGATTGTGTATCTTGTATGCTTATTATACTAACCCAAATACCAAAAATATTGCTTTGTTTCTTTGTAGGCTTTTGTTTTGTAGGTACCAAGCCAAGACATGCAATAAACAAGGCATTTTTCACATTTTTGACTGATGAAATCGATTTCCCTACTGGGTAAATCGATTTCCCTGCAGCAATCTTCATCAAAATCACATTCTGGACAGCATGAAATCGATTTCCCTCCTGGGTAAATCGATTTCCCTAGTGTATTTTGCGCCAATTTCTCTTCTGGAACAGAGTGAAATCGATTTCACCCCTGGGGAAATCGATTTCCTTCAGGCAAAATTCAAAAAAATATAAGGAGGGAAGCTTGACATCATTTTGGCACCTTTTTATTTGATCATTTTACCAATTTTCCACCTCATCAAAATTAATCCCTTCATTAAACCCACTTAAACCTCATTTTACCATTTTTTACCATTTAAACACCACTTTAATCATCAATTAAACACAAGCTAATTACCAAACACAAAATAACCAAATTGCCACTACTCTTGCTCCAATTCTATAAATAGAGGCCTTGCCTCTCTCATTTCTCAAGCTTTGAGAGCCAACAAATCCCTTGCAATTTCTCTCCTCATCCCTACCAAATTCACCAAAGCTCTTTTTCTTTCATAAAGTTTGTGAGTCACATCTTGAACCTCACAAACTTTGAGCTAAACCACCATCCATTTCACTCTTTTTTTCTTCAATTGTTGAGAGATCAAGATTTGTGTTGGTGATTCTTGAAGTAGATCCAAGTTTGTGCAAGATTTGGTAATTTTTCTTCATCCTTTTTGTGTATCATGATGTAGATCCTTTGTGGTTTGTGTTCAATGCATCTTTGATGCTATATTGGTGCTATTTGTTGTTGATTTGATGGAAAATTCGTGCTCCAATTGATGTGTGATCATAAGGTGTTTGTATGTTTGTTCAAGTCAAGTTTTATGCCTCTAAATGCTGTTTTTGCTGGATTTTGCACTGAGGAAATCGATTTCCTTAAGGCTGAAATCGATTTCCTGCTGAACGTAACTTGTTTTTTTGAAAACTGCACTATGGAAATCTATTTCCCCCTGCATGAAATCGATTTCCTGCTGGCAGAATGTGGTTTTTTGCCTCTTTTATGCTTGTTTTGGTTTCCTACTTCCTCCACTTCATTAATATCATTGGATCTAGGATATTGATAGGTTTGAAATGACCTAATCCATAATATTAGATGAATGATATTAATGATAGTGTGAGTTGATTATCTTTTATGTTTTCATTCTTATTTTCATCTTATCTTTCTTTTGATCGATGAAAGTCTTGACATCTTGAGAATTCTATGAATTCTTGATAAAGACTAGATCAATTTGTTTCTATTCTTATCTTTTTCATCTTGTTTTCTTTTGATCGATGAAAGTCTTAACATCTTGAGAATTCTATGGATTCTTGATGAAGACTAGATCAATTTGCGTTCATTCTTATCTTTTCATCTTATTTGCTTTTGATCGATGAAAGTCTTAACATCTTGAGAATTCTATGGATTCTTGATGAAGACTAGATCAATTTGTTTTCATTCTTATGATTATCTTTTGTGAATTTTATTCTTCTTCCTTCATTTCATTAATATCATTGGATCTAGGATGTTGATAGGTTTGAAAGAACCAAATCCATAATATTAGATGAATGATATTAATGATAGTGTGAGTTGATTATCTTTATGCATTTTATCTTCTCCTTCTCCTTTTTTTTCTTTTGATCGATGAAAGTCTTAATACTTTGAGAATTCTTATGGATTCTTAGTAAAGACTAGATCGTTACCTATTTTCTTTTCGTGCGGTATTGCTTTCGGAAGGCGATCTACATATCGTTCTTCTCGCATGCATTAGCACATAAAGTTTTGACCGGCCTCGTTGTAGGGTGATTTCTATATAAATCACTTGGCGATCTGCTTAACATAGCGCAATATTTCGTGTCCCGAATAAAAAAGATCAAATATGGAAGAGAATTGTATGCGGTTGATTTAAGACTTGTGGAGGTTTTTTATCGTGTAGTCGCTATGATTTTATCAAGCTTCTGATAAGCCCCATTGACTTTAAATCCGAGTACATCATTCACTCACCATAGATCTTCCTACTAACTTTGATAACATACTTGACAAGTTTCAAGATGGTTATCTTTAACATTTAACAACTAACTTTAATTTCCGCTCTTTATATTACCGCTCTTTATATTACCGCTCTTTATATTTCTCGCTTTATCATTTCATCATATTTACTTTCCGCCATTTTCCCTTTGTCCACTTGGACTTATGTTTATGCTTCCGTCATTTTTTCTTTGTCCACTTGGACCATACTTTACTTTTATGCTAATACACTAATAAATAACCAAAATCTAAAAAATACATAAGGCTCTCTTTGGACTATCGGTTACTATCCCTAGCATTGTGGAGATTCGGACTTATGGACCTAGTGCCTCTGGACTTTTATTCTGTTGTTACTCTGCTGTTATTCTGTCTGTCTGGCATTGGATTGTTGTCTGTTTGTATGTGCAGGTATTTCCTTGAAAGCCCTTGATGGTTAATTCTAAGGCATTGAGATAAGGATTTTACCCGAAAACAGCCGTTACTCTGCCTGATTTTCGTCAGAATCTTAATGTGCTTAATGAAAAGTGCTGCTAAGACAATAAGTTCATCTGGATCCCCCAAGTGTTAATGTGTTGGTATTGATAATTCCAAAGGATGGGAAATCTACCTTGACTCATAATGTCAAGTGTTGGCTTCTTCTTCGGTTAGACCATTTCTTTCCTTAGCTTTTATTTTACGCAATAGGATAGCCTCTTCATCTCCTCCCATTCTTAAATTTTCAAAATCTCCTCCCTTTTTCAAAAACCTTCTTATGTTTGCAACTTTTTCAAAACCTCTTTCTTAAAAATATCTTTCGCCCTTAGTGGCTTTTCTTCAAAAGTTTAGACACCGTTAATTGTCGAAACGAGTGGTTATACCCCACGATTTTGAAATTGATTGATAATAACGAGATCTTTTCCGCGTGAGAGAGCTAGTGGCATACTCGTTGATTTTATCCGAGTTGGAGCCCTTCTTTCATTTGCGATGCAAAGAACTTGTTTGTTCTCATGCTCGAGATCAATGGCTGAGTATTTCTCTCTAACGACACCAAAGTGTTTATTCGTTTTAAAAACGTTTTTCCCAAAAAGCGGAACTACATTAGCTCTGACTTCTCCATTGCACCGAGGAGGTATGTAGCCCAAAGCTTAACGCTTTGCCGAGCTTATTTTAAAAATAAAACAAACCGTTTTTTTAGCACACACACACACACAGATTTTCAAAAAGGTTCCCGTGGAGTACCACGGATATGAGGGGTGCTTTAAACCTTCCCCTCATATAATCAACACCCGAACCTGAGTTCTCTTTCTTGTTTTTAAAACAAAACTTTGGGTTTTACGTTCTTTTCCCTTTTCCTTTGAAAAAATAAAGCGCGGTGGCGATTTCAAAACGGAATATTGATTCGAGTCAATCCCATGGCTTCGATGTCAGATTTTCCCCGCTACAGTATCCTATCACTCATTACACTGAACGGCAAGTTATTTCCTTTATTTATGATAGTTGTCAAAGAGGTTTTAGGTTTGAAATTCTTGATGAATTCAGATGGGCCACTTATTGACATTCTTTTCCTGCTGCTACTCACTCTCTCTGTCGATCTACTACTACACTTTGCTTGCTTCCTTAATTTTGATTCGCGATAATATTCCCTAGATTTTGAAAAAATGAATTTCAAAGAGTCAAAATTTGTATCACATCCATGTACATCTCCTCATAAATTTGAACTAGCACTTCCTGAAAATTTATGACATTTGAGAATAAGAATAGCTATTAGCGATGAAAAGCCAAGAATTAAAATTTACTTAGCAACTTACCGCATTTGGAATAAACTTTTCCAAGTTAATAACAATTTCACCAATATTTTAGTCACACAACAAACCAATTTTTCCTTCACTAAATACAATAAACTTGGTAGATAAATAGTTCAATTTTTCTATGACCTACAAAGAAATACAAAAATTTTCAGATTGAAGTAAAAGATATGTTTTTTTATTAAAAGAATGAATATATATAAAACTTTTAGCATCAGGAATCTACTATACAAACAATTAATAAAAGATTGACCAATCTAACCATTATGCCCTTAGTTAAAAATTTCTTTACAAATAAAAAAGGGCAATTCGGTAACTAACAAAATCACATATCACTTTTTCAACCTTTCAATAACCAAGCGCCAATTGTCGGCCTCTCATTGGTCCAACTTTTTAACTTTTCAATAACCAACTTTTTCTCCCCAACACACTTTTTCTCTCTCTTACTTAAATTTTCAAATTTCTTTCACATTTCATTTTCCCACACTTTCTTACTTTCATTTTAATTTTTTTTCATTTAATCACAAAAATTATTAATAATCTATTTTTTTAACTTTAATAAAATTAAATATTTATTTATCTCACGGGTCACTATTAATACAATATTTAATTTATTTTAATCGATCATTACACACTTTCTCTTTCTTAATTAAAATTTCAAATTTCTCTCAAATTTTCTTCCCACACTTTCTTACTTTCATTTTAATTTTTTTTCTCTATTTATGTATCAACTCTAAAAAATAATTTATTTTTTAATTTTAATAAAATTAAAAATATTGGAATATCACGGGTCATTATCAACATAATACTTTTTTTTTATTTTAATCAATCATTGTTTTTATTAGAGAGATAATATCTTTATTTTTAAATTTTTTTTCTTTTCTTCATTTCACGATTTTTTTAAAGATTATTTAATACGATTAAATTCATATGATTATTTTTCATTTTACATTTATATTTAAATATATTTTATATCAGATCAAATAAATTTTTTATTTCACAGGTCATTATCAACAAAGTATCTATTTTATTTTAATCAACAATTACTATAAATTGAGAGATAATTTTTAAATGTTAAAATTTCATTTTTTTTATCTTCATCTTTCAAATTCTTTTTTATATAATTATTTAATATAATTAAATTTATATAATATTTTTCATTTGTAATTAAATCATTTATTAAAAATTTATATGTATCTAATTAATTTCATACAATATTAAATAAATTTACTCGTGCGGAAGCACGAGTATCTTACTAGTGCTAGTTAAACGAAGTACAGATACAAAGGCCAACTTGATGGGAAAACGGCAACCAAACTGCCACCACAGACCACCAAAACAAATAAACCACAGAACTAAAACCAAACACTACTGATACAACCACATAACATAACTGAATTGCTGCATGGGACAAAACTCAAAACCTATTACCCAACTACTGCTATATATCAACGAAGCCGTTACCACAAGGCAAACCGAAAGACTCAATACCGACTCAAACTAAAAGATGATTGGATCAAATTATGCAAATAAATATAGTATATACTTGTACCTCTTTCTCTGAGGCCTCTTTTGAATACTTTTGGTTTAGCCTCTTCACCATAAGATAACCATCGGATTCTGAAAAATAACACTTGAATTTTATCTCACCGTATTGTTTAGTGAACCAAACACCCACTTTAAAAATGCGTTTCAAACTGATAGGATTTGGTGTAGAAAGAACATGGATTATGAGTTATTGGCTCATGATCTACAAAATAAACGCCACTATTATCTCTACCAGAGGCGAATCCAGACATAATATTTTGGTGTGGCTACGATATAAAAGAACTATGAACAAAATTACTAAAACTAAGAAATAACATTTTTCTTTTTTTTGAATCGGCAAAATTTATTATTCAGGATTGTAACCGCACACAAGAAGTACCCCAGTACAAGACTATCAGCTTAGGGAAATAAACTGCTAACAAAACAAAGTAAACAAGACACTAACAATTAAAGCATTGTAAATCCAAATTAGAAATGTAACTAGAGTATACTATAAAGACGCCAACTATTATGTTACATTTCCCAATTCAAATCAACCTTCAGCTTTGGTCATTTTAAGAGGTTTTCGTCTGATTGAAAATTTTTATAGTATTTGTTGGATCCATTCTAACAGAATTTTTCATTAAATTTTTTTAAGTTACCTAAATTTACTAAGTAACAACTAAATACAAAAATAAATTTCATTGATATTTACCTGCTTTACCAATTCCGCCCATATCCAAAACTGCTATAGAAACTTAACCGTCATTGAACACTTCACTTCATAGGCAGTGCTTGAACGGTGATGTATTATCAGCTTTGTTGAAGATGAAAAAAAGAAATAAAAGTTTGAAAAGAATGGTAAGAGAACCGAGGTAGATGATGAAAATAGAAGTGGTGAAGGTTTTGATCGTGAAATCCAAAGTGTGAAGGCCTGTTTAAATAGATAGTAAAAAAAAATGAAAAATCAAAGTAAAAAATTGAATATAACAAGTGAAGTAGTTGGGAAAAAACAAGTGATAGTAATAAGTGAAGTGTGTGGGTTGAATAAAACTGAAAGTAATTGACTTTGATTTGACCTCTCTCTGCATGAATTAATCGCATAGATTCTCTGCGTGAGGTAAATCTGCATTTCTACTTAAAATGTTAAGGTCTGATGCATATCTATGATATAAATACTGCTAATATTATGTCTGTTTTTTTTTTTGACAAAATATTATGTCTGATATTAAATCCTGATGTGTGTGCATATATATTTATTATTGTTGTACGGTTTTTACACTGTGTTTTGTGTCAATTGTAATTGTTTTGCCATTTGATTTTTATGCTAGAACTAGAAAGAAACCCGTGCTGGTGCACGGGTAATATTTTAACTTTTTGTCGTTAAAAAAAAATGATCAAATGGTATAAGACGTACATCAAAATAAATAAGATTCATGAATCAAAGATATTGTTTCAATAAGATGAGTTTTGATAAAGTCATAACATATGAATGATAGTTAATAGTTTATACAAAAAACTCATGTATTGTGGAAGTAAAGAACCATTATTTCTCCTAAATTATGTCATGGCATGATAAGTTTATATTTTTAAAAACATACTTTTCAAATGTTATGGAACACTTCTTTGAATACAACATTGGTGGTAGAGAGCATATGTTCTTTATCTTTGTCATGAATAAGAATCCTTAATCCCTTTTTGGATTTGACTCTTGAGATAGCCACGTATAATTGCCCATGACTAAAAACTTCTTTTGGCAAGTACAAACCAACATTGTCAAGTGATTGGCTTGAGACTTGTTAATAGTCATGGCAAAGGAAACAATAATTGGAAATTGACGTCTCACCAGTTTAAATGGCCATGGTGATTGTGAAGGGGACAAAGACATTCTAGGAATATAAAATAAGTTACCAACATTTTTTCCAGAAATGATCTTAGCTTCAATGACATGAGCAGCAAGCCTGGTAACAGTTAGCCTTGTACCATTGCACAAACCTTCAGATTGGTCTAGGTTGCGCATTAACATAATAGTGGCCCCAACTTTTAACTTTATTGAATGGTTCGGCAATCCCGAAGTCTTAAGAGCATTTAGGAACTCGGGTGTCACGTGCTCATATGCATCAAAGCTATTTGCATCAGATTTATCAATAGAATCACTGCTAAAGTATTCTTTCTCTTCTCCTACAACAATTGAAAAATACCTATATTTAGATAAAATGTATGGGCAACAATAGTTTATATCTTGATTTCAAAAAGTTGTTATTATTAACTGAAATAACTTGAATACCTGGAAGAAGGTTTGTTATATATTGGTTGATATCATCGACTACTTCGATTGTTGAAGCTAAGATCGCACGACTTTGAAGATAATTGGAATCAAGATAGTTATGAATGAGATCAGGGTACGTATCTTCAACAATTCCCTTAATCGGATCTGAAAAGTTAGAAATTAAGAACTCATCTGGAATACAAATATCAGCGTAGCCATCATTTGGCTCACACATGGTCCCATCTCCAATTTTTAAAATCCACTCAGAAAAACTCCTTATTTCATCAGCTGTAGAAGTAGGTTGACCAGTTTGCAAGCGCATGTTCTTTGTGAGCCTCAAGACTTTACAATGATCCCAAATGTAAGAAGCATTGATTGTTGCATGGATAATATCAGATCTAGTACCTCTTGGTATAACAGGGAGAATTTGTCTGAAGTCACCTCTAAACACAACAACCTTTCCTCCAAAAACTCTTTTAGATGCATGTGTGGTTCCACTCATAATATCTCTCAAGGATTTGTCGAGTGATTCAAAGCAAAACTTGTTAGCCATAGGAGCCTCATCCCATATGATTAGATCTGTCATCTTTAGAAGCTCAGCAAGATCATCTTGTTTTTCAATGTTGCATATAGAAGTTTCTAAAGTAGGGACAGGAATCTTAAATCTAGAATGAGCTGTTCTTCCACCTGGTAACAACAAACTTGCAATCCCACTTAAAGCAACCGGCAAAACAATTTTTTTCTTAGACCTAAGTGCTGCTGATAGAGTGTTCCACATGAAGGTTTTACAAGTGCCACCGTAGCCATATAAAAAAAAAACTCCGCCTTCCTGCTTTTCTACAGCATCAATGATTTCCTCAAAGATGCTTCTTTGTTCGTCTATATCAAGGAGATGTTTCCAAAGAGAGTTGTTAATGTTTATAGAAAGTTTAAGTAATTTAAATTGTTGTAACAACGGGTGATATTACCTGTAAGAGAAGCGTAGAGACTTTCAAAGAGTTGTTGTTGAGCAAGAACATCATATTGACGTTCATCATAAAGGAGTCGATTTCCTGTAAAGGGTTCGACATAATCTTTCGGATATGGCATTGTCTTGAAGTCCTTCAAAGTTCGATTATTATTTTGCAATAGTGTTTCAATAGCCATGAGTGTCCGTTCTTTTAGTTCGGCATCACTCATTGTCAGACCTATGATAAAAAATAAACAAAAACAAAGTTTCAATGAAGAAAGAATGTTTCAACACACATTATGAACATCATCTAAATGTTTTATTTTGTATTGTTTATCATAAACAATTTAATATTTGTTACATTTGGTAAATCAGCAGTGAATGAAAAATTTAAAAAAGGTGCAGCATTATTCTTAAATGACCTATTCTTTATTGAGATCATTAAACAATGTTTCACTGTATCTATTTTTTCAATATCCAGTGGCTGCAATACTTAAAACAGCCGCAGCAACTACCAGCTCTGCACTTATGATCTTGTTGCTTTACGATAGCACGGACATGAGTCAGTCAAGATCACTACATTATGGTGCAAAAGTTCAATGGTTCAGAATTTTCTTTCAAGGACAAAGAACAGTTTGAACACAACAAATAAAGTATTATAAATTCCACACTGATACTGCATGAAAAATATGTGAAATTCCATATTGAAACAGTATGTAATTACAATAAGAGAGGTTTAGTAAAGATACACTTTGAAAAAATAGTTAGCTAATTTGTATAAAACAGTATGTAATTAGTAGAAAAGGGGAATCCAATAAATTTGCAAACGGCTGAAGATAAACAATATGATAAAAAATTGAAACACCGATTAAAAATTTAGGAAAGATAAAATACCTTGATCTCTTGCGAAGACTCCTTGATCATAAAGAATGCCATCTGATAAATACATCCAAGTCTTTCTCCAAACATGTTCGGGTCTATTCATCGATGAAGATAGTAACATGGTAACATATAGCTTGCGTAAAAAATGACCTGAACCCCACTGATGTGCCTCTTTGATGGCCTCGACAAATTCACGATCATCTTGTAAAAATCTCATTGCAAAGCATGCATCTCTAAAAGTTTTTAGCTTCTTACCGTCAACCGTCTTGATGTCTTGATAGCATAACAGACCTTTTTTGACAGTGAGCATCATCCTTAAATAAAACAACTCGCCAGTGCTTTGAGGAACCCAAATGAGTCGACCAATGGTATACCCTCGTTTCCTTGGTTTCCAACTTCGACTTCGTTTATGATAAACAAATTTAGAAACAAAGTCCCCATAAGTTAGTAATGTTGCTTCTTCATAAGTTTTGTTTGCTTCGAACCATGCTGTAAACATAGACTCTGTTACACTTGGTTTGAGCAACACATCACCAACCTGCTCATAGTCTTTGTAGTACACAGAGTTTTCACCTTCCATGTGAAAAAACAATCTTTCTACGGCTGGCTTTCTGCCATGTATAGAATAGGAAAATATTCTCCAACATGCTTCACTTGGGGAGATGTATCAACAATCCAAATATTGTTTGATCTCGTCGATGTTGTTTTTATCTTGGCCTTGTATGATTGCAGAAATTCTATCGGAACCTTTGTTTATATACTTGAAAAGGTATTTGATAGAAGTAATTTGGTTGCACCATTCCATGTTAATGTGGGCTTCGTACTTCAACAACAAACTTGGATTGTGAGGAACAACATGACCACTGTGAAAGATGAGTCCATTTTTCTCAATGGTGTGTTTGTTGTCTTTTCTCCTATAAACAGGATACCCTTCTTGGTCCACAATAGTCGTAGGTTGAAATTTCTTTGGGTAAAACTTGGTGCACCTCCCATCTTTCGTGCAAGGTGTTTTGGGATTTGCCAAACCACAAGGACCATGAACCATGTGAGCTTTGACCAAACTGTACAACCGAGGGTGTGTTTCGGGATCGGGCACTTCAGCACTAATGATCTTGTCAATGTCTTCTGGACCTGGATATTTGTTTGAAGGATGCAAGAAGATCAATATATGGGCATGAGGCAATCCTCTCTTTTGAAACTCGATGGTGTACATATCTATAGTTAGAAAAGCATAAGCAATTTAGAATTACTGTTATAAATTATAAACAATATAATGACATCAAAGTTAAGGGGGATAATAAACTCACAGGCAAGTACTTTGCCGAGAACACCTTTTTTGGTTAAATCTGTAAGCAATTGATCAAACTTGATTTTGAAGACTCTTGAGATGATATCCGGTCGATCGTGAGGTTTCAAATGAAGAGGTCTAAGTACTCTTTGAATCTCAGGCCAATTAGGATTACAAGTAAAGGTAATAAACAAATCAGGAAATCCAACTTTACTGCATATAGCCATTCCATCATAGTACAATTGATCCATAAACCTACGACCTCCGACAAAGGAGGAAGGCAAAACCACTCGTTTACCTATGTTGTTCCCTTGGGCTTGACTCTGGTCTCCCTCTTCATTTAAAGAGTTGTACTTGGAAACTCGAAGTTTTGGTTGATTTTTACGTAGCCATTCAAGTTTCTCAGACTCTAACATTGTGTAACCATCTACCAGAAATTGTTGGAACAACCTTCTGGAAGACAATAAAGTCTTAGCTTCATTTAACCTGGTTTGAATGCGGTATGCCAAAAATTCCCGAATTGTGAGCCTATTTCGTACGCTGTTATTGTTGGAAGGCAAGTCCCTATGAGCTACATCAGGTCTATAACCGTCCTCACCATAAGGAAAAATCAAAGGATACTGGTAAGCCATGTAAGCAGCATGCAGTTCGTTGATTCTCTGAAGTCCCCCTCCTCTTGTTTGCATAATGATATCACGCATTTCTGCCGTGTCAATATCACCAACAACCAAGGCTGCAACTTCAGACACAGTAGGTTGGTTATACACCCTTCCATCGGTGGATCGGTTAGAAATGTGGCGTAGCTTGAGGTTTTGAGTTTCCCCATTGTTTAACCATTGTTTTGCCATTTGAAAGCTCTTTGCATGAGGATTGAATTGGTACAGCATATTGGACAACTGGTTTACAACATCAGAACCAATGTTCTCCTTGTTCCTAACATAAAGAAAACAAAGTTGTCAATACTTGAATGGCCTTGTAGAAAAGGTGACAGTGAGGATTTATAGGTCTAATGATATAATAAAAGTAAAACATGGTGCCAGTGAGTATTCAAAGGCCTAATTATATAAGTCATGTAAAAAAAGTGACAGTGAGTATTAATAGGCCAAATTATATAAGTCATGTAAAACATGTGACAGTCAGTATTCATAGGCAATTACCTAAGGCCATGCATCCGGTTTTCGACTTCATTTTCCGTGTCATATATATATAACTGTGCAAATTTTGGTTTTTGCCCTTGAGGAGGCAGTAAACTCCCAATTCGATGTCACGTTTGACCTTGTATCCTCATTGTTGGAGGGTCGCGACCATTGTTAAAACGATTGTCTATCTTTGCTCCCAGTGATGTGAATGCAAACATCATATTGTATAGTCGGATTTGTTGTTGAAACTTCCGGCTAACTATACTGTCATTATCAAATAAAAGTTTTGCAAGTTGCTCAGGAGGCTGTTTTAGCATTGGTAGTTCAACTTTGTCGTTACCACAACACATCATAAACTTTGGGTTAGCTGAATGTGTACTTTTGTGCATCCTTTCTTGATACCACATCATTGCTTTGCAATAACAACATTCGATAAGAGGGGAACCGATATCGTAATATTCTACATAAGCATAGAATGTAGGAAATTTAGAAAAGGAAAGCATAATGGTATAATATTGGTAGTAATGGTAAAAATTCCAAATTACAATTATTTACCTTCAGAATGTCCGGTTGCGATGTCATTGATTGTAAAAGGTGCTTCAAGATCTTCTGAGTCTGAACAGTTTTCCTCGTCGGATAAGTATGCTGCAATAAACATACACATATATTTTCGACATGAGACAATGCCGTTTATGTTGACTGCAACGTTCTATTCACAGTTACAGTTAAAATTGGTCTATTGAATAAAAATTTGAGTGATAGAACACTTATTAAACATACTTGCAAACGGGTCGTAGTCGCTGTCCTCATCGGAGTCGCTATTAAAATCCATATTAACCGTAGGTGTAAAAATAGGACACGTTGGCTCCGTTTTACGCTGATGATTGGTCGTGGACTGTGACACTTGCGTTACCTCGTGAGAAACATGATTGTTGGATATCTTGCCTATTTGCCGAGCAGGTGGCGGTGTGTTAATGACACTACTGTTGAAACAAATGATGCATCAGTTATATTAATACAGTAGGCATTGTATAAAATGAAGGACATCATGTTTGGTACCTTGGTCCGGGTGTATCATTTGGAATGGGATGCGTCCGACTACTAGTTTGGCTGGGGAACCTTGTATTCAAATACAACACCAATTCTGGATCAAGCATTTGTTTTCTTGGCCTGCCTCTAGCTCGTTTGGGAGCATCACCACAACTGTGTTCAAGTTTAGTGAATACTTTGGACCTCAGTCACTTGCAAAACTTGATGAAAAACCTCAAGCCCATATAATATGTATCTCTGATAAATAACTTATTGAATATCAGAAATACAGTATGTATTCCTACACATAATTCTTATGGATTTAATGTCTCAAACAGGCTAAGGTTTAGACACCTATTATTGTTTAAATTGTAGGCTATTATGAGTTTTCTACATGTCTGGTAGGGTTACATTTCTGTCATGCATGAACTAAAATTTGATAGTCACCTCTTTTTCTATACACATTTAAAATACGGGTGTTTTAAAAACTCACCTTGGAAGCAATGTTTAAAACATATTATTTTAGAGCAACAATGTATAATATTCTTTTGAAATAATTAAGGTTACCTAGTGAACTTGAGCGGAATAAATGTGAAATTGAGCGTAGCCAAAGTGACATTATAAGCATCCTCAAACTAAGTATTAATTGAGGTGGCTCTAGACCAAGCCACATCTCATAATCTATTTATGACAATTAATATATTGAATATAAACAGGTCATATTCAGTGCAATAAGCTTGGCCTTAAACTTTTAAACAATAGTTGAAAACAGTATTACCTTGGGAATTTCCCATACCTCGGTTGTTGTTCTACCATAGTTGGATTACTGCCTCATATAAAACAGTATGAATTAAACAATGAACTTCAAAAAAAGTTAAGGTCAAAACATAATATAATTTTAAGATTATTTCAGGTCATGTGGGCAGCAATGTAGTTTTGCAATGTCAAGGCAGTTATGTACCTTGTTTGTCCGGTGTAACCGAGCAAACCATTCGTTGTGTGATGCCCTTCCTCTCTTTCCAGTATAGGAAACTTTCTGGTTAAGTTCCTAGCCATATTTGGAACTCCATAGTGATTCTTAGGCCTACCTCTAACTGGTCTGGGATTTAGTGGTAAGCTGTTAACAATAAAACCATGGAAACCATTATAAACAGGGATGTAATCAACTTTCAAGCCCTAACATTGTGTTAATGGTTATATATGTAAAGGCTTAGTGTAAACAATATTAGTTTAAAAAATAGAATCCACTTTCATGGGGCATCTTTGAACTATCTGAATCCTAAGTAATTTGTTTCAAGCTTAACTTGACACACAAGTTAATGGGACAACCACAAATAGCACAGTTAAATAATTAGTTAAATGTGTTATCTTGATAAGCAAGTAAGGGATACATAGAGAAATATATATATATAGGTGAGTAACTAAGTTGGTGTGAAATAGTTAAGGGCTTGCACTAACGTGTGTATCGTAGAAGATCTTCCAGCTTCACCGACAATGTTTTCATGAGGAGACCGGTTTTGATTAGCTTTCAATGAGGAAGGAGTAAAGCCCTCATTTTCCTTCGCCGTAGAACTGGATGCAAATTTTGAAAATAGATTTGTTGCCAAAGTATCTATCGGTCGGGACCTTATATTTGTCTTAAAGGCGTGTCTTGTTACGCTAGGTTCCGAACCTTCAAAACCTAAACTTATACCAACTGACTGTCCAGAAATTCTCGTTCTTGTAGTACTGTTTTGAAGTGATGGAGTCAACTCGGACAAAGGTTGCCTCGGCGTGATTGACACTGGAGTATTAATAACTGCATCAAGGGCCAACTGTTGGTGAGGATTGTATTTTTGACGTTTGGAACGGTTCTCTTTCAAAAGCATTGACCTTCTTGATCGTGCCTTTTTCGCGTTATGTTTTCTGGCAAAAGGGTCCATATTTTGCAACTTTAAGAGAGCTACAAAAAACCACCAAATTTGATTGTTATTGAGTTAGAAGGTGTAATTAGAATCCACAGGATATATAATCTATAACTATGCACATGTTGTCCCATTGACAATCCCTCTTACCATGCATTTAATGTACCATGGGAGTATAAACAGAATGATATCTATATATTAAAGTTCATGACAGGCACATTGTCTTATTAAATAAACAAACATAATTTGGTGGTTGGATTACCATAAATGATTTACACCAAGTGAATTTATTGTAAGTTTGGTAATATATTCAGAATTATATAAATTGACATTCAGTAGAGGAATGCTTATCATGTTTTTGCTATGATGTTCTCCTGAATTCAGATAACCACCATTCATACCAATCCTTGTTAGCATTTTAGCCTAAGGTGAGTAACTCAACCACTATCAATTGATTATCTATTTCAAAATAAAAAATCATCCTAAGGTTGGGCAGTACCATGTATAGATTCATTTGTGGTGTCAAGAATGGATGCCTATTCGTTGTTCTAAAAAATTCATCTTTATCTGTGGCTATTCCTTTAAGGTGTTATAGACAAAACAACCTAATAGTTTCTTATGTTCCATTGATGTGCTTAGCTGCATATATTTTAAGAACAATGAAGATTTTACCTGTCAATCTGGTTTGTTTAGGAGTTAACAGTCTGAGAGATCTGTCCTCATATGGAAGACAAGCATCCCATAAGCTTCATCAATTCAGAAAGTTGTTAAAGGTGAAATAGTGTTTTGTCTTATTAATTTGGCTTAAATGCACTTTTGACCCCCCTATTTTCATTTTAATGAACTTTTGATCCCCCATTTTCAAAATTCCTTATTTTGATCCCCAAACATTTAGTTTTTTGACAAATTTAGAGCCCCTCTCCAAAAATGCATATGTGGCTGTGGGAATTGCTGAGTTGGCTAAAATTACTTATGCCACGTAATTACATTTATTTAATTTATAATTTTAAATAACTGAAAAGCCATGACCCGATCCATACGTGTTTTGTATCGACTCATATAGCTTCTGCTTCTCTGTTTTTCAATTCAAACTCAGCATGTATCGGACCATAGCCTTTATGCATCGAACCAAAATAACATGAGCCAATACATACGATACATGGATCGAACCATAATTGTTATGCAATTCTGTTTTGCATCTTTACTCAGTATGAATC
This sequence comes from Vicia villosa, assembly GCF_029867415.1. Classification (NCBI taxonomy): domain Eukaryota; kingdom Viridiplantae; phylum Streptophyta; class Magnoliopsida; order Fabales; family Fabaceae; genus Vicia; species Vicia villosa. The sequence continues at coordinate 11,402,158 of NC_081184.1, read as the reverse complement.
GGACCATAGCCTTTATGCATCGAACCATAAGTGTATGGTTCGGACCATACGACGTTTGCATCGACTCATCTAAGTTGAGAAGCTACTGGTTTGTGATTTATCACAGTATGTATCGACTCATGAAGTCATGAGCCAACTCATAAAGGCTCATGAATTGACACATAGGCATTAAGTGTCGAATCATAACTGTAATTTTATGTCTAACTAATTCTGTTTCATATATAAGCAACTTTTGACAGATTGGAAAGTGTCATGTTATCCCTATACTGCAGACCAAGACTTAATAATGCAGGCCTAAAATTATCCCTATACTGCAGGCCATATAACAGATGCCAAGACTTTATTAGACAATCAATAAAGTCATAACAGAATAACTGTTCCGCTGTCGCGCGCGGGTCAAAAATGAGTTAATTTAAAAAACTGTAGTACGACGGTAATGGTAACTCGAATATCGTCTCTCAAGGACTCTTGGTTATTACTAACTGAAATCGAATGGGGGGGGGGGTTGGTTTGGTGGTCGAATCATAAAAAGTTCTTAAAAAAAGTGATTCTGGAAATAAGCTGTTTATGAAAATAGGTGATTAATAATTAAGCTAAAACGAATCAACCCACTGTATCGACTCCCAACTTATCATCGATTTATAAAATCCCAGTTCCCTAGCGGGTTCGTTCGTTCCTATTCGATTATAACAACTACTGACAAGCGCAATAGAAATTATATGGCAGATGTTCCTGAATTCCGGATTAAGCAAACGAATTAAAAACTGTTACGAATTAAGCAAACGTAACTTTGATCGTTCGTGATAATATAAAAGCTATGTTAACACGAAATTGATTCAGAATCATCAATCAACAATCGAATTTAAGAAATCTATCCTATAGCAACAATCAAATTAAGCAAATAATTGGAATTATAGGAAGAATTCAAAGGATGCAAATAATTGGAATTATAAAAACCTCAAAGTGGAATCCGAGTCACACCAAATTGATTCTTGATGAATTAGTTCCTCATGATCATACAAAGCAAACTCCAAATTCGTGAATCGTGTTTTTGTTAGATAGTATAGGATAAGTATTTTTTTTAGTATCGTCTCCTCAGGGATTGATGCGATATTATCGCCGTTCTACAGCTTAGTGTATTTTGAGTTAAGGCTCTGGATGTTTTTAGTGTCATGAAAGATAAATAGCATGAAAAGAAATTTAAGAAAATAACTTAGGTTTTAAAAAACGGTTTGGTAAAACTGTGTCAAGATTAGTGTTCATTAGTTTGCTTCATATGTACTCTAAAGATTATATATATATGAACCTATTCATGATTAACACAATCACGTATCCTCTCGATACTGTTTATCTCTAAAGCAATATCGTGATTATTATCATATTCACCGTCTGATGATCTCTCATGCCGACAATCAACATGATAATCTTAAAAGCTTGATACTTGTGAATATCAACTCACAAATCTATCTCTAGAGTTTGTTTATTGATAGATGAATATCTTTTAGGTCTAGCTTTGAAACATATCTCTCAATAATGATCCAAAACAACAAATGAAACATAAATAACAAGATATTCACCATGTATTAATCATTAACCAAGTTCATACATAATAGATCAAAGAAAGTACATATTTACAAACTAACTACCTCTAATCTTGACACAAGATGAAACTTAGCCCTCCATATCCATGGAAGCTTCAACAACAAGCAACAAACCAAGATTTAGTGACATCAAACTCAAGAAGATCAAAGAAAGATGTTTGGAAATCTTGATTTTCTCTTAAGAAAAATGGTTTTTCTCTTCTTCTCTTGCCCTAACTTTTCTCCCAAGTGTGTGCTATGATAAGAACTAAGCTAACCACTCTTAATCATCAATTTTATGTGGCTAAGAACAAAAGTTGAAAAAGTAGGTCCGCTGAGCGGAGCAGTAAAATATCTGATTTGTCTTCAAGGTTCGCTGAGCGGAGGGGGTCCGCTGAGCGGAGGTAATTTTTCTGCTCATCCCTGCCCATGTCCGCTTCAGCTCCGCTGAGCGGACTTGCTGGTAGAAAAATGGCTGCCATCCCTGCCTGGGTCCGCTTGGACTCCGCTGAGCGGACCTCCTTGCACAAAAATTCTTCTTTTTGCATTCCATCCTCATTGCAAGCTTGTTTTGATCATTCTTCTCATTCCATCTTGTCCAAAAATTGTTGAAACCTAAAGAAAACATAACAAGAGTTAATAAACGAACTTAATTTAGAAAATAAACATAAAGTTATTTATTTACATACTATTATATCAAAAAGTAATCAAATTTGGCACAAAAGTTTCAGAAATACCACAAAACATATATACAAACTATGCACAAATGGGATTCTAACAACTCTCCCCAACTTTGATCTTTGTTTGTCCTCGAACAAAGCTAGCTCAAAAACATACATCATCGAATCACATGAGGTTAGTAACATCAATTGAATGGTTCAAACTTGAGTTACATACCTACAAGATAAGTCTTCTTTGCTTGTACAAGATTCTAACATGACTATGAACCACTTTCTGAACACAAACTTTCAACACAATTGCATTAAAGAGATAATGTTCATGAATGAATCACCTATGTTTCTCTTCACAAAAATAATTGAAGGACAATTGCCATGATAGCATAAAGGACAAATCACACTCACTAGTAATGATGCACATCCAAAACAATTCATATATTCATATATACTATGCACACGAGACAATAGAGACAAAGATCACTGAGGACTTCATTTGGTTGTAACTTGGCCTGGGTTCCAAACAAGTGATATTATATGTACACGGCCATTGAAACAAAGAGGGTGAATGATCATGGAAAGCATTATTTATGTACAACACTACTAATATGTTACCCTTTTGTTTTTCACCATATAATGCATTCTTTCCTTTTCTTTAGACCATTAACACATTTTTTTCTTTTCTTTTATCATTTTTTTTTCATTGATTTTCCTTTTTTCAAAGAATGCATTGCACCACCATATTCTTTCTTTTCTTTATCTTTAAGAAACATCTCTCCCCAACTTTAAACATTTACATCTATAAAGACATCAATGCTTTCCATTTAAGGTTCAAGTACTATTGGGTTAAGTGTTTACCAAAGAAATTGTCAAGTGAATCACTTCTCTTTATCAAAATTCATTGTGTTTTCCTTTTAGTCACTTGACAAAACAAAAATTTTAGGCTCAAAATTGGTTACAAAAGATCACACACTCACGGGTAGCCTTGTTTAAGGTGGTTTTTCTCATACTACTCAAAAAATTTGCCTCGATCCCTTCTAAGCTCTAATGTCTCATACAAAGCAAGATTAAACATGAATCATTTGAGTTAACATCAATCACTAGAACACTCTTATTTTTGTACACAATGGAAGTCCACTCACTTATCTAGCTTTGTCCTAATTTTGATTCAAACACAAACAAAATTTCTAGAATGCACTGTGATAAAAACTTTGTGTAAAGCCCTTAATTCATAGTCACCCTATAATCTACAAAGCAACAAAATACTTACCTTGGTATGAACATCATCAAGAATATCATCATCACCATCCAAATTTTTGATGTTGACACACCTTATCACTTTTTCTTCTTAAGAGCATCACTTCTATTCCAAGACAAACACAAATCAAAAATTATTTACACCTTAACATATAATATATGTACACTATTCTACTACTAAAACACAATATTATAACAACAAGGGCATAACTTGCCCACACAAGCACACATTACTTAAACAAAATACTTAATCAACAAAGGCATAAGTTGCCTACAAAATATGTTCGGGTGGCACCCACGGCCACCAAAGTACAACAAACCTCATCCTCATATGGATGGCACAAAAGTAGTTACTAATACTAACAAAAGCACTAGAAATTATGCTACTAGTTCAACAACATAAAAGTAAATAACAAAGTATTATAAAACTAAGCATAAACTACATAAACAACAATAAAAAAAATAAACACTGAATATCCTCAATCCTCCTCATCATCCTGCTCCATGCCATCTCCTTCCTCTTCTTCCTCTTCACCATCCCCCTCTCTGAAAAATGGCCTCTCCGGAGGCCATGCACAATAAGCCTCATAATCCTCATTAGTAGGAAAAGAGGGAACATCCGCCGGATTGACTTGGTGGCGATAGAGCTTGCACAGAGAATCATGAATCATCGCCTGCGATCTTCTGTTGGCATCAAAATACGCCCAATTGTACCTGCAAGCTAATTCTTCATTATACCTACCACCAGCAGGAGGAGCCATGTTCTGTGGCTGAGGATGCTGCTGGACACCTAGCTTGGGAGAGCAATGCCTATGCACATAACCGGTGTCCACAACACTAGTGGATTTCATGCTTGAAACATTAGGAAACTCCACACCTGCTTTCCTACATAGTCCCATAATCAAACTTGGAAAACCAAGCTGAGCAGAAGGCTTTGTCCCTGACTTGGTACCACTTGAAGCCACAATCCTAATCTCCTCAGAAATGATTTGAGCCACATCCACCTCTCCACCGGTCATAATCCAAAACAAAAGACAAGACATGTCAATGGTTAGGTCAGATGTGTGGCTCCTCGGCATGACATTGTTCAGGAGGAAGACTGTGTACAACTGTGCCATTTGAGTCATGTTCTTCCTGTCCATCTTCTGAATATAACCGGAAGGGTTAAGAGTGAACCCTCGATGCTCAAAGGACAATAGATCAGCAATCTCCTGCATATTCCAAGTCTTTGCAGCCTTTTTCCTCGCATACTCACACTTCTCACCTGCAGCACGAGGAGACGGTCTTCCCAAAAAAGTGTTAATTGCATCCCTTGAAAAAGAAATGCCCCTACCTCTCACATAGGACGTGTAAGTGTACACCCTTCCCTCAATTGGAATCGCATTGGCATAAAACTCACGCACGAGGTCCGCATTGATTTGAGTATCTGGAGAGATCAGAGCTTCCCAATGGCGTTCCGCAATATTATCCAGAAACTGATAAAAGTTACCTCTATGTGGGAGGTCAAACACCTTTTCTGGCCAAATCTTCCGACCAACCAATTTCTCAAACCTTGCCTGCTGCTCTGGACCTAGGAACCTGTGTGAATCGAAGGGTGGTTGCGGAGCAGCTCCTGAGCTTGAACCTGTCAATTGCCTAGCTCGCTTTCCCCTATCACTTCTTGACGACATCTACAAAAAAACAACACAACATCAAACAAACATCGTCAAAAGCAACATTTATAGCATATTACATGTCCATTGGTAATGTTAAACCAGGCCCTAAACCATTGCATAACCAACAGAAAACAGAACTGAGATTCTGCACTCAGTAGGGTCCGCTCAGCGGAGGGGGTCCGCTCAGCGGACCTGCGCAGAAATTCAAAGATTCTGCAGAACACAGGTCTGCACCAGCATCAACCATGGGGTTTCAAACCCCTTTCCAGCACAAGTAAGCACACAACAAGCTATGAGAGGGAGAATATTCACATGCAATTGATGAAACCCTAAAATTTAAAATCTAATCTAACCTAAATCTAAAACATAAACAAAATCTACTACTAAAGCCAAACATAAAACACAATCTAACCTTAATTCTACTACCAAATCACACTTATTCCTAAAAGAAACATAATATACAACCCTAATATACTTTAAACACAAGATTTCAACCTTAAACCACACATACCTTGTCTGAGAATGGAGAAAAACACAGTACAACACTTGATTGAAGAAAAATTGAGGCTTGAGGGTTTGAAAATGATGGAGATGGAGAAGAGAGCTTGTAGAGGCAAATGAGTTTCACAAGTGTGGTGAGTTAGGGTTCTGAACCCTCTCAGCCACAGATCTCTTTCCTAAGTGGGCCTTTGGACCGGTTTGGTCCATTGGGCCCTTTTTTATTTTTTCTGGTTTTTAGCAGGTCCGCTCAGCGGAGGGGGGTCCGCTGAGCGGATGACAGAAAACCTGATTTTTTTGGTTTTTCAGCAGTCTGCTCCACCCGATTTTTTCTCCACCGACTTTTCAAACATCCCAAAGCACATTGTTAGGGACCAAATAGTACTAATTTTCATATATTGTTTTTGGTCCCTTTAACCACTTTTTACTCAATAATCACACTTTTATTCATACAATTTAATAATTTTGCAATTTTGTTCATTTTAGTTTATTTGAATTGTTATTTCACATGTTTGTTAGTTTTGTAGCGTTTTTAAAGTTTTGAAGATCATGGAAGCAAAGAGGAATTACTTGAAGACTTGGAATAGCAAAAGAAGTGTTGATGAGGCCAGTTTTCCCCGCAAACATCCTTTGCGCCGCCAACTGCTAGATGCTGAACAAGTCCAGTTTTGAATTTCACTGTTTGCCCCGCAAACACTGCGCTGCAGAATTTTATCTTTTACTTTGTTGCCAATTGTCATGAGAAATGGGCTTATCTTTTGAATAGGAAAAGTTAGTACGAATTAGGGGTTATTAAGGGAGATAAAAAAGGGGAATTAGAACATGCTATCCTATTGTGAACCAAACATTGAGGCTAGGGTTTTGGGAGAGAAAAGAACAACTTTGTGAGAGATTGATGTTCTTAGCTTCTTCTTCATTCTTCTTGCTGTCAACCATGGTGATGAGTAGCTAAATCCCTCTTTGACAAGATTGGAGGTAGTAGCTATCCTTGTTAACTATGTATTTTCTCTAGCACATTTGTATGAACTTCATTGGTATTGAAATGGATGAATGTTGTTGTTTTATCTTTTATATTTAGATTTGATTTATGATTGAGAAATATATTTCAAGTCTTGGTCTACAACATTTTATCAAATAGTGAATAAATGCTAGAGATAGATTTATTTGCTACTTTTCTATTTGTATCAAACAATCAAGATTAGTATATTGATAGTTAGAGTGAGAGATCATCTAAAGATTAATATATTAACTTTCACAATTTTGTTTAGACATAAACATTGTTGGGAGGATACTAGAGCATTTCACCATTAATGAAGTTATGCATTTGTTGTTAAAGTCACATAGAAGATAGGGGTAGTGAAACCAAACCAATCTTGTCATTCTTTTATTATTGAAACAAGTTTTAGTTTATTGTCTTACAATTGTCTTGATTAGAACAAATAGCGATTCAAAACAAAACAACTTTATTACCTTTCAAACTTAAAATAATAGTAACTATAGAACGGCGGTAATATCACCCAATCTCTGTGGATACGATTTAAAAATATTTGCCTTGAATATACTATTCAACAAATTGGCGCCGTTGCCGGGGATTGGCGTTTGATATTGCAAGCATTGCAATAGTTCATTGTTTTAAGTTTGTTACTTTATTCTTAATTCTTGTGCGTTTCACTTGGTTTGCTAGTTTTGTAGATTCTTGTGTATGCGAGAAAAAGCTACTGAAGAGCAATTTCATTTTGATCCCGAAATTGAAAGAACACTCCGAAAGCTCAATAGCAAGACACGAAGAAGAAGGAAGTTAGCTCAAGAGAAGCGACAAAGAGAAGAGGCATCTACTTCTTCTAACTATCAAATTGAAGAAGTAGTTGTAGACACTTTTGAAGGAGACATGGCGGGTGTTGTTCCAACCGAAATGTCCGCCAATAGTCCAAGACGTACCGCCCAATTTGCACGCAATGCACAAGGTGGAGCAAATACGGAGATGAAGACCGGAATCCTTCAACTTGTTTATGCAAATCCATTCACCGGAATGGATCATGAGGATCCTTTCGCACATCTCACCAAATTTTATGAGATTGCGGGTTCAACGGGAGTCGATGCGGCGAATGAAGAATCATTGTTCAAGAGACTATTTCCACACTCATTAATTGGGAAAGCCAAAGAATGGTATCTTGATCAATTACCAAATGTGATGACGGATTGGAATCTATTGGAAGAAAAATTTTTAGAACGATATTTTCCTCAATCCCGATTCATGGAGGCCAAAACGGCAATCGCGGTTTTCAATCAAGGAAGCAACGAGTCCTTAAATGATGCTTGGGAAAGATTCAAATCCATGCTTAGAAAATGCAAGGGTCACGGTTTTGATGATCTCACACAAATTCACATCTTCCGCAATGGACTTCAACCGGTGCACAAGACACTTTTGGATGCTACCGCGGGTGGATCTTTAATGTCAAAAAGCACGGAGGATGCAATAATGATAATCGATCGTATGGCACTCAATGATCTCCAAACTCAACATGATAGGAGTCCATCACAAAGGAAGCCGGGTGTTCTCGAATTAAACACCAATGATGCCATCCTTGCTCAAAACAAGATTCTCTCTCAACAAGTTGAGTTACTCACTAAGCAAATGTCGAAGCTTCCACAACAAATGAAGGAAATTCATGGGATGCAAATGACTTCTCACGTGGCAAGTTGTGAACTTTGTCAAGGTGACCATCCTACCGGGTTTTGTCCTCCTCCCGAGGGTGAAGAAGTGAATTATGTCAACAATCAAAATCAAGGTTATCAGAGGCAACCTCCACCTCACAATAATCCGTACCAAAGAAACAACCAAGGATTTCAACCCTCAAGATTCAACAATCAACACTATCAACATCAAAGTCCTTATCAAAGCCCAAACCCTCAAGTCCAAGGTCAACAATCTCAAGGTGGGAGCTCAAAATTGGAAGACACTCTTACACAATTCATGCAAGCATCCATGGCTAACCAAAGGAGCAATGAAGCGGCCATAAAGAACTTAGAAACTCAAGTGGGTCAACTTGCAAAGCAATTGTCCGAACAACAACCGGGATTTTCTTTTCCCGCCAGCACTCAAACAAATCCAAGGGAGCATTGCAAAGCCATTGTGACAAGAAGTGGTAAAGAGATAAATGGTGGAATAGATGGAGGTGTTATAGTGGAAGATGATGAGGAAATAATAGTTGAAAACCAAAAGGGTGAGGTGGTAGTTGAAGATGAGGGAGAAAAGAGTGAGGAGAAAGTGGAGGAAGAATTAGTTGAAAAAGAGCGGAAAGAAAAAGAAGGAAGAGAGAAAAATGACAAAAAAGTGAAGAGGAATAAAAAGAGAAATGAGAATGTGAGCACAATTCCTCTCCAACATCTACCTTACCCGCATGTGCAATCAAGGAAGGAAGACGCAAGGCGCTACGCTCGATTTATGGATATATTTAAACAACTTCACATAAATATTCCATTTTCCGAAGCATTGGAGAAAATGCCCAAGTATGCAAAATTCATGAAGCAAATGCTCACAAAGAAAAAGAAGTACACGGATGAAGAGACAGTTGTGCTTGATGCTCATTTTAGTGCAATTATTCAAAAAACTCCCCCAAGAAAGGAAGCCGATCCGGGACGAGTCATTTTACCGATCACCATTGGAGGTAACTACATTAGTAATGGTTTGGTTGATTTGGGGTCTAGCATCAATTTAATACCTTTATCCGTTGTCAAGAGATTGGGGAACATTGAGATGAAACACACCAGGATAACTTTGCAACTAGCCGATAAGTCTATCATTTCACCATATGGAGTTGTACAAGACATGCTAGTAAAGGTTGACAAATTTTTGTTCCCGGTTGATTTTGTGGTAGTCGACATGGAGGAGGATTGTGATGTTCCATTAATACTTGGAAGACCATTCATGAAGACCACCCGAATGATGATTGATATCGATGATGGGATTATGAAAGTAAGGGTGCAAGATAAAGAGGTAATTTTTACTCTTTTTGAGTCTACGAAGCCTCCTAAGGATGAACATGACAACTTTCGAATCGATGATGAAAAAGGAGAAATCATTGAGGTGGCGAATCAATTTCACAAGGACAAGGAGAAGGCAAATCATGAGGGAAAGACTCATCACAAAAACTTTGAAGTTGGACAAATGGTGTTAGTGTGCAATTCAAGACTCAAGGTGTTTCCTAGTAAATTAAAGTCAAAGTGGTCGGGGCCATTTGTTGTGAGAGAGGTGAGAAATTATGGATCCATTGTGGTGGAGGACCCTAAAACACAAGAATGCTGGACTGTAAAGGAACAAGGAATCAAAGGATACCACGATGGATAAGCAAACCGCGATGGTGTGTCATTTCGCTCGTCAAGCCTTGGTGCACCATCGAACCGTCGAGCTCAAACGACGTTAAACAAAGCGCTTGTTGGGAGGCAACCCAACGTCGTAAGTAAATTCTATTATGCTTTTTGATTTTTGTTTTCAGAGTTATTTAGTAACTATTTTTGAAAGGAAGTGGAAGTTAAGTGTAAAAATTGGCATTTTTCAAAAATTCAAGTCTGTTTGCCCCGCAAACATTGTTTGCCCCGCAAACAGAGCACAAACAGTGAGTAAGCCAATTTTACAAAGAAAATTTTTCTTGTTTGCCCCGCGAACAGGTGTTTGCCCCGCAAACAGGTCAGCCAATTTTGAAAAAGAAATTTTCATCAGTGATTGCCCCGCAAACATTGTTTGCCCCGCAAACAGGGCACAAACAGTGAGTAAGCCAATTTTACAAAGAAAATTTTTCTTGTTTGCCCCGCGAACAGGTGTTTGCCCCGCAAACACTTCAGTACAAAAAAATTCCACTTTCAAAAAATAAAAAAAAAACTTATAATTTAACCTAGTTTTTTATTTTTATCTTTTATTTTTACTTCTCTCCTCTCACTCTATCGCTCTCGTCCTCACTAAACTCATCTCCCATTCTAATACCCTATCTTCACCCACATTCCTTGGAAGCGGAGTATGATGCATACGCAAATTGGCCTGTGGGCAGACCACTTTTCATGGGGGGGTGCAGGAGGCAACGATACCGGAAGTGAGGACGATACAATGGAGGATGTGATCGGGACAGTTGGTGGTGGTGATGAAGAAGAGGATTGAAGTGGTGTTGTAGCATTTTTTTTAGTTTATTTTTATTTTTATTTTAGTCTTAATTTTTTTTTGTTTTATTTATTTATTTATGGTTTCACTTTTTGGTTTTTAATTATGTACTTCATGGTGGCTCTCGTTTCACCATTTGAACATCTTTACAATTGCATTTTTATTATTGTTGTTTAATTGTGTGCTTGGGTGGAAAGTGATTAGCCTAACTTTTCAAATTAATTTTGTTTAATTGTTCTTGTACAAAGAGAAGCTTGAGGAATCAATGGGCACAGACAAGAGATGATGTTGTGAACACTTCGAGTGGCAATGATGAGAATCGGTATCAAGGAAGATTAAGGTACACTTTATCGCTCTCTAGACTTAACATGGTTAGTTGATGGTGTGTGCAAATTGCTTAGCATAAATTCCTTGAGTCATATGTCATTTTTGAATCAAAATTTAGAACTTAACCAATTGTAAGGAAACTTTCCATTGTACACTAAATGCGGGATACCGGAATTTATTTCAACTCATTGTTATCATGCTAAACCATGCATTATTCTTATTTGTGAAAAGTGTGAAAGTGATAGAGGCATTGTTTGAATTTGAGAAAAACCACTTGACCAAAAAAAAGTTAAATCAATTAACCTTGTGAGGAGTGATTCTTAGTTAACCCCATTGAGCTTATATTAGGATTCATGTAATTATTGAATATGTTTGGTAGATGAATCTTAATTTCTTTTGTTTCATTGGAACCTTCAACCACAATGGTTGCAATTTTGCCTTGTGCCTATGTCTATGTAGGGAGCATTGTTGTATCTAATATGGTTTGAATCCTAAAGTTGGGGAGAGTTGATTGAAAAACAAATGAAAAGTGGTACTTATGAGTTTTGTGGTAATAAGAAAAGAACAACACATTTTGAAAGTATGGGGCAAGCAAAAGAAATAAAATCGTTCCCGTTATGTGTTGTTAAAAAATAATGAAAAAGAAAAAAAAAAGAAAAAGAAAGAAAAGGGGATTAAGGCAAGTCTTGTTGTTAAGTGAATTGATAGGAATGCTCCCTTAGGATAGGCATTTTTGTTTAATTTACCTTTAATAAAACCCTTTCTTTGTAACCCAAGCCACGTTACAACCTATAAAAGCCCTCTTGATTCTCACTTTGCACATAATTTTTGAAATTGTTATGGTGAACGTATGATTTGAGTTGTTGTTGATTTAAATGCCCGGATGAGTGAAAGTAAACCCTCTTGTATTCATCATTACTATGATGTGTGTGTAGGTTTGATTCAATTTTGACATGTCTCTTTTGGAATTTCTTGATAATAATTTGCACTTTGCCATCATTCTTTCTCATGCTTTGTTTTAGCATTGTGGTGAGTGTACTTTGAAAGGACTTATACTTTTGAGCCACTTGAGTGTTCGGTTACCTTGTCATCATTCTCTTGTGCATTGCTCTTGCTACTCTTGTGAATTTTTGTTTAGGGACAAACAAAATGGTAAGTTGGGGAGAGTTGTTAGGGACCAAATAGTACTAATTTTCATATATTGTTTTTGGTCCCTTTAACCACTTTTTACTCAATAATCACACTTTTATTCATACAATTTAATAATTTTGCAATTTTGTTCATTTTAGTTTATTTGAATTGTTATTTCACATGTTTGTTAGTTTTGTAGCGTTTTTAAAGTTTTGAAGATCATGGAAGCAAAGAGGAATTACTTGAAGACTTGGAATAGCAAAAGAAGTGTTGATGAGGCCAGTTTTCCCCGCAAACATCCTTTGCGCCGCCAACTGCTAGATGCTGAACAAGTCCAGTTTTGAATTTCACTGTTTGCCCCGCAAACATTGTTTGCCCCGCAAACACTGCGCTGCAGAATTTTATCTTTTACTTTGTTGCCACTTGTCATGAGAAATGGGCTTATCTTTTGAATAGGAAAAGTTAGTACGAATTAGGGGTTATTAAGGGAGATAAAAAAGGGGAATTAGAACATGCTATCCTATTGTGAACCAAACATTGAGGCTAGGGTTTTGGGAGAGAAAAGAACAACTTTGTGAGAGATTGATGTTCTTAGCTTCTTCTTCATTCTTCTTGCTGTCAACCATGGTGATGAGTAGCTAAATCCCTCTTTGACAAGATTGGAGGTAGTAGCTATCCTTGTTAACTATGTATTTTCTCTAGCACATTTGTATGAACTTCATTGGTATTGAAATGGATGAATGTTGTTGTTTTATCTTTTATATTTAGATTTGATTTATGATTGAGAAATATATTTCAAGTCTTGGTCTACAACATTTTATCAAATAGTGAATAAATGCTAGAGATAGATTTATTTGCTACTTTTCTATTTGTATCAAACAATCAAGATTAGTATATTGATAGTTAGAGTGAGAGATCATCTAAAGATTAATATATTAACTTTCACAATTTTGTTTAGACATAAACATTGTTGGGAGGATACTAGAGCATTTCACCATTAATGAAGTTATGCATTTGTTGTTAAAGTCACATAGAAGATAGGGGTAGTGAAACCAAACCAATCTTGTCATTCTTTTATTATTGAAACAAGTTTTAGTTTATTGTCTTACAATTGTCTTGATTAGAACAAATAGCGATTCAAAACAAAACAACTTTATTACCTTTCAAACTTAAAATAATAGTAACTATAGAACGGCGGTAATATCACCCAATCTCTGTGGATACGATTTAAAAATATTTGCCTTGAATATACTATTCAACACACATAAAACAGAGAATACTTACAATGTTGGGGTGCCTCCCAACTAGCGCTTTGTTTAACGTCGGTTAGCTCGACGGTCCGAGGCGGCTTTACGGATCAAAAATTGGAACGGATTCCGAATTTCGATCGACTTCACCACCAAGATACGGCTTGAGTCTTTGACCATTCACGGTCCAACTTTCATTTGTTGCCGGATTTTCAAGCACAACCGCTCCATAGTCTTTTACTTCTTTGATTCGGAATGGACCCGACCATTTGGATTTCAATTTGCCCGGAAACAACTTCAACCTTGAATTAAACAAAAGAACCATTTGGCCTTCTTTGAACTCCTTCTCCACAATCTTTTTATCATGATATCCCTTCACTTTCTCCTTGTAGATTTTGTTGGATTCATAGGCTTGTAATCGCAATTCTTCCATCTCAAGCAATTGCAATCTTCTCATTTCACCACTTGCCTTAGGATCAAAGTTAAGCAACTTCAAGGCCCAAAATGCCTTATGCTCCAATTCCACGGGTAAATGACAACTCTTCCCGTAAACCATTTGAAACGGAGTAAAACCAATCGGTGCCTTGTATGCCGTACGGTAAGCCCATAAAGCATCATCCAACTTTTGTGACCAATCCTTTCTTGATGAAGAAACAGTTTTTTCCAAGATTCTTTTGATCTCTCGGTTGGAGAATTCGGCTTGACCATTAGCTTGTGGATGATAGGCCGTGGTTACTTTGTGCTTCACACCATATTGTTGTAAGACTTTTTCAAGTTGTGTGTTGCAAAAATGTGAGCCACCATCACTAATGAGAATCCTTGGTGTTCCAAACCTTGTAAAAATGTTTTTCTTCAAGAACTTGATTACGGTCTTTCCATCCGCTTTCGGACATGCTATTGCTTCCACCCACTTTGAAACATAATCAACCGCAACCAAAATATACTCACACCCAAAAGACGAAGGAAATGGTCCTACAAAGTCTATTCCCCAACAATCGAACACTTCCACTTCTAACATGTTTGTCAATGGCATTTCATTCCTTTTGCTCACTTCACCACTTCTTTGACAATTGTCACAACTTTGTGCATGCAAGTAGGTATCTTTGAATAACGTCGGCCAATAGAACCCGGATTGAAGAACTTTTGTAGCCGTTCTTTGTCCACCATAGTGCCCACCATAAGGTGAGTTATGACAATGCCACAAGATTTTCATTGCTTCTTCCCTTGTCACACATCTCCTTAACACACCATCCACACCAATTTTGAACAAGTATGGATCATCCCACACATAGAATTTGGCATCATGAAGGAACTTCTTTGTTGCACTTTTACTCCAATCTTCCGGCATCCAACCCGATGCCTTGTGATTAGCCATGTCAGCAAACCACGACCTTTCTTCCATCATGAACAACTTTTCATCCGGGAATGATTCCAAAACCTCTTCTTCTTTATTTGTTACTTCTTCATTCACCAATCTTGACAAATGATCCGCTACCAAGTTTTCCGCTCCTTTCTTGTCTCTAATCTCTAAATGGAATTCTTGTAGCAACAATATCCACCTAATGAGCCTTTGTTATGAATCCGGCTTGGTAAGCAAATACTTTATTGCTGCATGGTCAGTGTAAACAACAACTTTCGAACCAATTAAGTAGGACCTAAATTTTTCTAATGCATATACAATAGCTAGCAGCTCTTTTTCGGTTGTTGCATAATTAATTTGTGCTTCATTAAGAACCTTACTAGCATAATGTATAGCATGAAAAACTTTTCCTTTTCTTTGACCCAACACCGCTTCTACCTGTTGCACCCCAATTTTTGACCTCTGAGATCCCATCATTTTCTAAGTGTTATGATCATTATTGTTATACCCCAAAATTCGCCCTCGTTCTTTTTTCAAAAAAAGAAGTCAACAGACTTCTGTCTAAAAATTTGGATTTTTATACAATCTTGGATTTTTATTTCATAAATATCCTGATTTTATGAATACTCAATTTTTAGAATTTTTTTATACAGTATTTTGGTTCGCTGTTAAATTTATCCTTTCATAAACGCCAAATACTGTTTATCACTTCATACACTGTTTATTTGAGATTTATTTTCAGATAAATAATGCTGACGCAGTTCGTGCAGAATTAAAATTTGCAGGCGCGGAGTCCGGGTTTCAGATTATACTGCTAGTTACCAGTCAAACCCGCTATCAGCGCAATTCTCCGTGTTTGTACCATCAGTCAAATCAATTTTTCGCACTTCAAATTTCCAAGATTTTGTTCTAGAAGTCTTCTGATAATCACGTGGTCAACAGAGACTCAACACTGCACAAAAATCAGGTACGCCTAACTGTCTCCTACACAAACAGTCCCTAACTAGGGTTTTTGTTTTTTTCAGGAGAACGAGTTTTTGAGACCTCAAATGGATTTCATGGATCTCCATATGTCTCAAAATACCACCATACAAATTTTCAAACTTCGATTCGCTCAGACGCACAGTCAACAGCTCAAACAGTCAACAGACGACCAGTTTGACCAAAAAGTCAACAGACAGTCAAAAATGCAATTTTTGGTCAACATCCATATTTTGTCAAAAGATTCATCATGTGATCAATGGTCGATCATAATTCATCAAGAAAAGTTCAGAAATCGACAAAACTCAAAATTGCAAAATTAGAGTTTTTTACCTAAAAGTCAACTGAACTTTGACCGACCATAACTCTCTCATAATTTATCAGAAAAATTCCAACCAAAGCTCATTCTCAAGGAAATTCAATTCTCTACAACTTTGATGTTGGGACCAAGGTCAAGAAATGCTTCCGCCTAAGAGATATAAGCCAAAACATTACAGGTCATTTTCAAAGTCAACAAAAAGCAGTTTTTTGTCAAAGCCCATATCATCAAGATAACTTCTCCAAATGCAAAAACGCTTCCAAAGTGGCTTGTAGAGGACATCTTGGGCTTTCCAAAAAGTTAAAGAACACTTTCATAGGATCAAAATTGAGGGAGATATGCCTTGATGAAGTTGACTTTTTTTGGAAAAAATGCATGAAACAAGTAATGACCAAAATTTGATTCTTTTTTCAAAAAAGCCAATTCTTTTGTGATTCAATCTTGATTCCCATATGTCTAAGGGGAATCCACGACCCATCCATGATCCATAACATTTTTATTTCATTTTAATTAAATTTTATTCATTTAAAGTTTAATTAAAGTGAGATAATTCAATGATAATTCAAGGATAATGCAAGGAAGCTTCATGTGATACAAGCAATGATATATTCAAAGCATCAAAGATAAGATTGCAAGATTGGAAAGAATAATAATTGAGTGATTAAACCATGGTTAAGTTTTTTATCTTAGCATAAAAGAATATTCCATTCTTTTTCCACAAAATCAATCATTATTTTTTCCACTTGCTTGGCCTCCTAGATCAAACTCTTTGCCTATAAATAAAGCTTCATTTTCTTCATTCAAGGAGGGGGAAAAAAAGGGAGAAAAAAGAGGAGGAGGAACAAGAGAAGAATAACAACACACTCCAAAAGCATAGCATAAGTTTTATATTTTTCAAAAGTTTCAAGAAACTTGTAAAAATCAAGGCTCATTCAAATAGCCACTTTCAATCAATTTCAATCACTCTATTCCACTCTTGGAACATCATAGAGTAAGTACAATGTAATTTTTAATATGTAGTAGTGTTAGGAGTTCATGAATTAAAAACTCCATATTTATGCATATTTTCAATTTCTCAAAAAAAATGTTTTAATTTTAGTTTTAAGTTGATAAAATGTTTATTTAATTTTTAACATAAAAATATTTTATTTCTTTTCATAATTAATTTATATTGCTTAATTAATTAGTAATTATGTAAATATTGCTTTTTTAATTATTTTTAACCAATCAAAAAACTCCAAAAATATTTTCCTTTTAGATTTAGGTTTATTTTTTTTTATAATCTAATTTTTGACATAAAAAAGAATATTTTTTGTTAAGTTTAATTATTTGTATAATTATTTGTTTAATTAGTTTGTTAATTAACTAAAAATCAATTCCAAGAAAATCACAAAAAAATATTAAGCTTAATTTGTTTTGTATTTATTTTTATTTATTATTTGATATTATTTCTTATCTTTTTCTTTGTCTTGAATTGGGATAAAAAAAGATCAAACATGGAAGAGAATTGTATGCGGTTGATTTAAGACTTATGGAATTTTATCGTGTAGTCGCTATGATTTTATCAAGCTTCTGATAAAGTTCCATTGAATTTAAATCCGAGAACATCCTTCACTCACCATCAATCTTTATTACTAACTTTGATAACATACTTGACAAGTTTCAAGATGGTTATCTTTAACATCTAACAATTAACTTTAAATTCCGCATTTTATTATATTGTTCTTTATATTTCTTGCTTTATGCTTTATTTTATTATTTATTATTTATATTTCTGTTATTTTTTCTTTGTCCACTTGGACATATTATTTATATTTCTGTTATTTTTTCTTTGTCCATTTGGACATATTATTTATATTTCTGTTATTTTTTCTTTGTCCACTTGGACATATTATTTATATTTCTGTTATTTTTTCTTTGTCCACTTGGACATATTATTTATGTTTCTGCTATTTTTTCTTTGTCCATTTGGACATATTATTTATGTTTCCGCTATTTTTTCTTTGTCCATTTGGACATATTATTTATGTTTCCGCTATTTTTTCTTTGTCCATTTGGAGATATTATTTATGTTTCCGCTATTTTTTCTTTGTCCATTTGGACATATTATTTATGCTTCCGCTATTTTTTTTCTTTGTCCATTTGGACGCATTGTTTATGTTTCCGTTATTTTCTTTTTGTCCACTTGGACCATACTTTACTTTTATGCTAAAACACTAATAAACAACAAAAATCTAAAAAACGCTTAAGGTTCTCTCTTGGACTACTGGTTACTATCCCTAGCATTTTGGAGATTTGGACTTATGGACTTAGTGCCTCTGGACCCCTATTCTGTTATTACTCTATGGTTGTTCTGTCTGGCATTGGATTGTTGTCTGTTTGTGTATGCAGGTATTTCCTTGAAAGTCCTTGATGGTTAATTCCAAGGCATTGAGATAAGAATTTTACCCGAAAACAGCCGTTACTCTGCGCGATTTTCATCAGAATTTTAATGTGCTTAATGCAAAGTGGTGCTAAAGATAATAAGTTCATCTGGATCCCCAAGTGGTAATGCGTCGGCCAACTGTTGGTTTCTTATTTTGGTTAGATCATTCTCTCCTTAAACTTTTATTTTAAGCACTAGGATAGCCTCTTCATCTCCTCCCACTTCTTAAATTTTCAAAATCTTCTTCCTTTTTCCAAAATCTTCTTATGTTTGTAAAACCTCTTTTAAAAATCTTTTCTTATAAAATACCTTTTGCCCTTAGTGGCTTTTCTTTCAAAGTTTAGACACGATTAAGTGTTGTAGTGAGTTGAGATACCCCACGATTTTGAGATTGATTGATATAATGGAATCTTTTCCACGTGAAAGAGATAGTGTCATACTCGTTGATTTTCATCCGAGTTGGAGCCCTTCTTTCATTTGTGATGCAAAGAATCTATTTGTTTTCATGATCAAGATCAATGGCTGAGTATTCGCTCCGACGATGGTAAACGTGTTTATGTTTTTTTCAAACGTTTTTTAAAAGTGGAACTACATTAGCTCTGACTTCTCCATTGCACCGAGGAGGTATGTAGGCACAAGGCTTAATGTCTTGCCGGGCTTATTTTAAAAATCAAACAAGAGCAAAAGTGATCTAAGCAAAACTAAGAGCCCATGGATAACCATGGATACAAAGGGTGCTTAAAACCTTCCCTTTGTATAACCAACCCCCCGAACCCAAAATCTGTCAAAAGGTCTTTCCTGTTCTTTTATGCCTTTCCTTTTTGGATAAAATAAAAGTCGGTGGCGACTCTTGCAAAAAAATTAAAAAAAAAAGAAAAAAAAGAGCAAGGAGTCAGTTCGCAAAAACCGAGTTTACACTACCGCATAATCACTAGCGTCACACATTAGTTCAAAGTCAAGTTTCCAATCGGGCGCTATGATTATGGGTGCGGTGGTCAATCTTTGTTTCAATTCATTAAAAGCTAAAAGGCATGCATTATCAAAAACAAAAGACTTATCTTTGTTGAGCAAGTTGCTCAAAGGCTTTGCAATCTTTGAGAAGTCCTTGATAAATCTTCTATAGAATCCCGCATGGCCTAAGAAGCTTCGAATCCCTTTGACATTTGTTGGCGGTGGCAACTTTTCAATAACCTCCACTTTTGCTCGATCGACTTCAATTCCTTTGGAAGAAACTTTGTGACCAAGAACTATGCCTTCGGTAACCATGAAATTGCATTTTTCCCAATTGAGGACCAAGTTGGTTTCAACACATCTTTTCAACACGGCATCCAAATTCTTCAAGCAAAGATCAAATGAGGCTCTAAAAACGGAGAAGTCATCCATGAAAACTTCCATTGTCTTTTCTATGAAGTCCGAAAAGATAGCTTGCATACATCTTTGGAAAGTGGCCGGTGCATTACACAATCCAAACGGCATTCGCCTATAAGCAAAAATTCCAAAGGGACAAGTGAACGCCGTTTTCTCTTGATCTTCCGGATTGACCAAAATTTGGTTGTACCCGGAGTAGCCATCCAAGAAACAATAGAACTCTTGACCCGATAACCTTTCCAACATTTGGTCCATAAAAGGCAAAGGGAAGTGATCTTTCCTAGTAGCTTGGTTAAGCTTTCGGTAATCAATACACATCCTCCAACCCGTCACGGTCCTTGTCGGAATCAACTCATTCTTTTCATTTGTGATCACGGTCATTCCTCCTTTCTTTGGTTCCACTTGGACTGGACTCACCCATGCACTATCGGAAATCGGATAAATCATTCCGGCTTCCAATAGTTTCACCACTTCCTTTCTTACAACTTCTTTCATTGTAGGATTCAACCGGCGTTGAGGTTGAGCTACCGGTTTAAAATCCTCCTCCATCATAATTTTATGCATACAATAGGCCGGACTAATTCCTTTTAGATCGGAAAGAACCCATCCTATCGCCTCCTTGTTAGCTTTCAATACATGAATTAATTTCTCTTCCTCCTTCTTTGACAATGAACCACTAATGATCACCGGCTTCTTACCACCTTCTTCAAGAAACACATATTTCAAATGGGGCGGTAACATCTTCAATTCTAATTTGGTTTCTTCCACCTTTGGCTCATTTTCAACTCCTCCATCTTTGCTTCAAAAGGACTTATCTCTTCAAAAGCGTCAAGATCTCGCAAACACTCTTCAATCTCTTTTTCTTCTTCTTCATTGAGAACATCAAGAGCTTTGGTTAATGTTTTCTCAAGAGGATTGAACACATGAGCTCGACTTTCAACTTGCATGACAACTTCCTCCATAGCATCAATTCTAAAACAATCACTTGTATCATTTGGATGTTTCATTGCTTCTGAGAGATCAAAACACACTTCCTCATCTTGGAACCTCAATTTCATCAAACCATCATCAATGTCTATCATCATTCTTGCCGTCTTCATAAAAGGTCTTCCTAGAATCAATGGGGTATCAACATCTTCCTCCATATCAATGACAACAAAATCAACGGGAAAAAAGAACTTGTCAACTTTCACCAGTAAATCTTCCGCTATCCCAAAAGGCATAGTTGTAGACTTATCGGCTAATTGAAGTGTCATTCTTGTATTTTTCATATCAACAATGCCTAACCTCTTGACCATGGATAAAGGAATCAAATTGATACTTGAACCCGTGTCAACCAAACCTCTTCCAATATGAATGTCACCAATAGTAACCGGCAAAGTAACTCTTCCTGGATCTCTTTCCTTCCTTGGTAAAGTACTTTGAATGATGGCACTACATTTAGCATCTAGGATAACCGTTTCGGGCTCAGTGTAACTTCTTTTCTTTGTGAGGATGTCCTTCATAAACTTGGCATATTTTGGCATTTGCTCTAAAGCTTCACCAAAAGGAATATTAATTTGCAATTGCCTAAATATGTCAAGAAAACGAGCATATTGCCTCTCATTATCTTTCTTTGAGGGAGCATGAGGGTAAGGTAAATTACGAACGGGGGAACTCATAACTTTCTTCTTTCCTTCTTTAATCTTTCTCTTTTTCTCTCTATTTTTTTCTTTTTCTTCCTCACTTTTTTCTTCACTCTCATTTTCAACTAAGACTCCCTCATTTTTCTTTGGTTCTACTTCACTTTCTACCTCTTTCTCCTTTTCTATCCTAACTTCCTCCTCCTCGACCTCCTTCTCCACTTCACTCTCAAGCACCCTCCCACTCCTAGTTACAACCGCTTTGCAATGCTCCTTAGGATTGGTTTGAGTGTTTGCCGTGAATGATGGTCCGGTTTGCTTCTCGGCTAGTTGTTTCGCAAGTTGGCCGACTTGAGTCTCTAAATTCTTTATTGCCGCTTCATTACTCTTTTGATTCGCCATTGATGCTTGCATAAATTGATTTAGAGTCTCCTCCAACTTTGAAGGCTTGTCTTGAGAAGGTGGTTGTTGTTGATAAGGACTTTGTCTTTGTTGATAATTATCTTGTCTCCACCCTTGGCCATATTGTGGTGCATTAGGCCTTTGTTGGTATCCACCTTGGTTTTGGTAAGGAGCTTGTCTTTGTTGATAGCCTCCTTGATTTTGATTTGCCATGTAATTCACTTCATTCACCGATGGATAATATCCGGTAGGGTGGTCTCTACTACAAAGCTCACACGAAGCGACTTGTTTGTTCTTGTTAGGATCATGTAATTCCTTGAGTTGTTGAGGTAACCTTGCCATTTGTTTTGTAAGTGTAACACCCCGATATCCGCTGCACGCATCAACCGTGTCGGCCAACCGAGCATGTTACCGGCTTAATCAATAATCCCCCCTAGGTCCGCTTATCGGCTTCCCAGGAAATATTGTTTTTGCCTCCCGCAGGAATCGAACCATGTACCTAGGGGTTAAGTACATATTCATAGCAATTCCTGCTACCACTTGACCATATGGTCAATTGGTAGCAGGAATTGCTATGAATATGTACTTAACCCCTAGGTACATGGTTCGATTCCTGCGGGAGGCAAAAACAATATTTCCTGGGCAGCCGATAAGCGGACCTAGGGGGGATTATTGATTAAGCCGGTAACATGCTCGGTTGGCCGACACGGTTGATGCGTGCAGCGGATATCGGGGTGTTACATTGGTCAAGTGGTAGCAGGAATTACTATGAATATGTACTTAACCCCTAGGTACATGGTTCGATTCCTGCGGAAGGCAAAAACAATATTTCCTGGGCAGCCGATAAGCGGACCTAGGGGGGATTATTGATTAAGCCGGTAACATGCTCGGTTGGCCGACACGGTTGATGCGTGCAGCGGATATCGGGGTGTTACATTAAAAAGGCGCCTTTTTAATGTAACACCCTGGATTTCCGCTTACCCCGCAGGGCTTCCGGCCTACCAAGCATGTCACCAGCTTAATCAATAATCCCCCCTAGGTCCGCTTATCGGCTGCCCAGGAAATATTGTTTTTGCCTCCCGCAGGAATCGAACCATGTACCTAGGGGTTAAGTACATATTCATAGCAATTCCTGCTACCACTTGACCATATGGTCAATTGGTAGCAGGAATTGCTATGAATATGTACTTAACCCCTAGGTACATGGTTCGATTCCTGCGGGAGGCAAAAACAATATTTCCTGGGCAGCCGGTAAGCGGACCTAGGGGGGATTATTGATTAAGCCGGTAACATGCTCGGTTGGCCGACACGGTTGATGCGTGCAGCGGATATCGGGGTGTTACAGTAAGCTCCTCCACTTGTTGAGAAAGAAGCTTGTTCTGAGCTAGAATAGCATCATTGGTTCCTATTTCAATAAGTCCCGGTTTCTTTTGAACAACTCCTCGGTTATGTTGCACTTGATGATCATTCCTGGCCATTTTCTCAATTATCTCTATGGCCTCCTCTGCTGTCTTAGCCATCAAGGAACCTCCAGCAGTAGCATCTAAAAGAAGCTTCGGTTGTGGTTGTAAGCCATTACGAAAAATGTGAATCTGGGTGAGTTTATCAAAGCCATGACTCGGACATTTTCTCAACATTGACTTATACCTTTCCCATGCTTCATTAAGAGTTTCATTCACACCTTGAGAGAACATTGAAATTGTTGTTTTTGCTTCAAGCAACCTTGACTGAGGAAAGAACCTATCAAGAAACTTTTCTTCTAACTCATTCCAATTTGTCATGGTTTGAGTAGGTTGATCAAGGTACCAATCCTTTGCTTTACCAATCAATGAGTGAGGAAATAATCTTTTAAACACTTGCTCTTCCTCTCTTTCAGGTGCTCCGACTGCTCCGGCAATTTCATAGAACTTTGTCAAGTGTGTATATGGGTCCTCATGATCAAGACCTGCAAAGGGACTAGCATAAAGTAGCTGAAGAATGCCAGTCTTCATTTCAGAATTTCTTGCATTGCTGTCATTTTGTGCAAACTGGGCTGCTCTTCTCGGACTGTTAGCACATGGTGCTCTAGGAGGTGGTGGTGGTGGTGGTGGTGGATCCTGTTCTCCATGCCCTGCCATCTCTTCTTCTATAACTTGTGGTGCTGATGAAGTAGTAGCTTCTTGGGCTAATCTTCGTTCTTTGGCTAGTTTCCTTCTTCTTCTGGTTTTACTGTTCAATCTCCTTGCGGTTCTTTCAATTTCTGGATCAAAAAGAAGTTGATCTGCTGGTACACTCCCACGCATAAACCAGAGCTGAAACACTAACCAAAAAGTGAGCAAAGACTAGGTAATAATAATAATATTTATACTCAAAACACACAAAAACTATTGATATGCTTATAATATCTTAACGCCAATCCCCGGCAACGGCGCCATTTTGTTAGATAGTATAGGATAAGTATTTTTTTTAGTATCGTCTCCTCAGGGATTGATGCGATATTATCGCCGTTCTACAGCTTAGTGTATTTTGAGTTAAGGTTCTGGATGTTTTTAGTGTCATGAAAGATAAATAGCATGAAAAGAAATTTAAGAAAATAACTTAGGTTTTAAAAAACGGTTTGGTAAAACTGTGTCAAGATTAGTGTTCATTAGTTTGCTTCATATGTACTCTAAAGATTATATATATGAACCTATTCATGATTAACACAATCACGTATCCTCTCGATACTGTTTATCTCTAAAGCAATATCGTGATTATTATCATATTCACCGTCAGATGATCTCTCATGCCGACAATCAACATGATAATCTTAAAAGCTTGATACTTGTGAATATCAACTCACAAATCTATCTCTAGAGTTTGTTTTGAAGGATAGAAAAACACTTAGAAAGGGGGGGTTTGAATAAGTGTAGCTTTAAAAACTTGACCGATAAAAATAAATTGCACAGTTATTTTTATCCTGGTTCGTTGTTAACTAAACTACTCCAGTCCACCCCCGCAGAGATGATTTACCTCAACTGAGGATTTAATCCACTAATCGCACGGATTACAATGGTTCTCCACTTAGTCAGCAACTAAGTCTTCCAGAGTCTTCTGATCACACACTGATCACTCCAGGAACAACTGCTTAGATACCCTCTAAGACTTTCTAGAGTATTCTGATCCACACGATCACTCTAGTTACAACCTGCTTAGATAACCTCTAAGACTTCCTAGAGTATTCTGATCCACACGATCACTCTAGTTCCTTACAACTTAATGTAATCAATTCTAAGAGTATTACAATTGCTTCTTAAAAGCTATAATCACAAACTGTGATATTTCTCTTAACGTTTAAGCTTAATCTCACTAATATATTACAACAGCAATGTAGTGAGCTTTGATGAAGATGAAGATTCTGAGCTTTGAATAGAACAGAGTTTCAGCAAGTTAATATGAGTTGTTTTGTTCAGAATCGTTAAACCTTGCTTCTCATCAGAACTTCATATATATAGGCGTTGGAGAAGATGACCGTTGAGTGCATTTAATGCTTTGCGTGTTCCGTACAGCATCGCATTTAATGTTATACGCTTTTGTCAACTACCTCGAGCCTTGTTCACGCTGTGTCTACTGACGTTGCCTTTAATAGCTTCTAACGTTCCTTTTGTCAGTCAGCGTAGCCTGCCACATGTACTTCCTTCTGATCTGATGTTTGTGAATACAACGTTTGAATATCATCAGAGTCAAACAGCTTGGTGCAAAGCATCTTCTGATCTTCTGACCTTGAAGTGCTTCTGAGCGTGATACCATCAGAACTTCAGTGCTTCTGATCTCATGTTCTTCTGATGCTTCCATAGACCCATGTTCTGATTCTGCTTCGACCATCTTCTGATGTCTTGCCAGACCATGTTCTGATGTTGCATGCTGAACCCTTTGAGACAAAGCTTCTGAGCGCTGAATTATGCATACTCTTTATATATTTCCTGAAAAGGAAATTGCATTGGATTAGAGTACCATATTATCTTAAGCAAAATTCATATTATTGTTATCATCAAAACTAAGATAATTGATCAGAACAAATCTTGTTCTAACATGTTTATTGATAGATGAATATCTTTTAGGTCTAGCTTTGAAACATATCTCTCAATAATGATCCAAAACAACAAATGAAACATAAATAACAAGATATTCACCATGTATTAATCATTAATCAAGTTCATACATAATAGATCAAAGAAAGTACATATTTACAAACTAACTACCTCTAATCTTGACACAAGATGAAACTTAGCCCTCCATATCCATGGAAGCTTCAACAACAAGCAACAAACCAAGATTTAGTGACATCAAACTCAAGAAGATCAAAGAAAGATGTTTGGAAATCTTGATTTTCTCTTAAGAAAAATGGTTTTTCTCTTCTTCTCTTGCCCTAACTTTTCTCCCAAGTGTGTGTTATGATAAGAACTAAGCTAACCACTCTTAATCATCAATTTTATGTGGCTAAGAACAAAAGTTGAAAAAGTAGGTCCGCTGAGCGGAGCAGTAAAATATCTGATTTGTCTTCAAGGTCCGCTGAGCGGAGGGGGTCCGCTGAGCGGAGGTAAATTTTCTGCTCATCCCTGCCCATGTCCACTTCAGCTCCGCTGAGCGGACTTGCTGGTAGAAAAATGGCTGCCATCCCTGCCTGGGTCCGCTTGGACTCCGCTGAGCGGACCTCCTTGCACAAAAATTCTTCTTTTTGCATTCCATCCTCATTGCAAGCTTGTTTTGATCATTCTTCTCATTCCATCTTGTCCAAAAATTGTTGAAACCTAAAGAAAACATAACAAGAGTTAATAAACTAACTTAATTTAGAAAATAAACATAAAGTTATTTATTTACATACTATTATATCAAAAAGTAATCAAATTTGGCACAAGAGTTTCAGAAATACCACAAAACATATATACAAACTATGCACAAATGGGATTCTAACAGTTTTGTGAACAGTACAAGTGAATAGTGACGCGGCTGCTACCCTAAGGGAAAATACCACAACCCGTTTTACAATCCAACTGGGTCAAACATACGACCCAGGCCCAAAACCAATTGACCCGAAACTTAACTAAAACTAGTGCTGCAACTTCAACGAATTTTCTGGCCATGATACAGTCCGATTCTGACTTTGACTCCAACATAAGAATTGTAGCTCTTTCTCTTAGCTTTCCGTCGATTATTAGAACGCCTCAATCGGACTCCTGGAACTCCAGATATGATCGTTTCCGTGCAGACTGCTAATGCTGAAAAATTAAAACGAAAAACAATTAAGTGCAAAAATAAAATAAAATATAAAAACATATTAAAACATAAAAATAAATAAAACAAACCGAAGAAATGCTTGAGTACAAACATGGAAGAACGTGCATCAAAATGCACTGATCAAATTCCCCCACACTTGAACTTTTGCACTCCGAGCCAAATGAAAAACAAAACAAAGAAAGCACAAATACATCAACAGTTACTCATCCTAGGCTACAAATCTTCTTCGAGTAAGTTAGCATCGACAGGTACTAATCTTGCACACTAAGGACATCGTAAGAACACTAACCACAGATATGCAGACATAAGCCTCCTAAATACACAAACCAATTCAAATCATATTATTATACAATAGCCTAACTTACTCATCCTTTTTGCTCTATTTCATTCAGGCGCAATCACATTAAGCCCGTTATCTCCACACACTTATAGCAAGACGACCGGTTAGTGACTCTGATCCTTTTCTGCACGGGGTTCTGGTACTTACGTGGCATAACCCTTTGTTTACTCAATTGTAGTTGCAGGGGATCGGACCGTAATCCTCCTTACCAAGTTCAGCACCAGAAACCGGTGAACCAACTAACAAAGAGTTTTGAAAACTTTTTTTGAAGATTACACAACTGTTGGGTTAAGTGACCGGGTGAGGGTCACCAAACTTAGAAGGTGTATTACCTTTTCCTTATTTTTTTTTTTTTTGGAACATTCACTTATATTCATCGGCTTCCCTACGTAAAGTGTGTGAGAGATGGTGCCGACTGCTGAAATAAACTACTTAAGAGCTGTCAAAGAATGAGAAATTAAGGCTAAAACATAATAACAAATTCAAATCAATTTCCATATGCAGGAGACTTACGGTGTTAGAACGATACCGATCTTGTGAAATGTTTTCCCAAGTCTCCGAAAACTCGACTCAAATCAGTCTATAGCCTAAAACTTTCAAAAGATGCATTTTTTTATTAAAAAAAGAACCGAAAACAAAACAAAAGAAAGAACAAAAGAAAAGAAAATAAGAAAATAAATGATTCCTTCCCCCACACTTAAAACATGCATTGTCCTCAATGAAAAGACATAAATATTAAAGTAAGAGGGAGAGAAAGGAAAGAACACACCCGAGTAGTCAAGGAGGATACGTGATCACATAAGCAGCCTTTTCTAGTGAAGGATCTTTTACATTCTCTTCTTCCAAAGTGGGGCTCTCATGGAGTAGCTTTGGATAATGTCCATTGAACTTGGAATTTTTATTAGTGCCTTCGCCTTTTATTCCAGGATCAAAGAAGAATCTTCGATAAGTAAAAGTGTCGAATGGGCACGTGATCTTCTTTTCCACAACATCAAAGATCAAAATATTGAGGGGCTACTCCACTACTTTTGTTTCATCTCCCCCTTCAATTGAGACCCTATGCAAAATTATGGACGCACTAATATCGGAAATGTCGGCCAATGTCCACCCAATCACCTTCTTATGCTTCTTCAAAACCTGCAAAAGCTTATTTTCGTAATCAAAATCAAGGTTAGAAGAAATTATAACCGGTAGCTTTTCATTCATCTCTAAATAAGCGTATTTAAAATTTTCAGGAAGTTGCTTCAACTCGGGGGAAGGTGGTTGCTCAATGGAAGGAGTGTTTGGGGCAGCCGGGATGTCAAGAGTATTAGTTGCATGAACAACTTTATCGATAACAACTTCACCTATGGTAAATATGTTACCCTGCAAGGCAGCATCAATCTCAGCACATACAACACAAATGTTAGTGTTAGTACAATCAGAACATGAGTAAACATCATCAAAATCAGACAGTGATGGAAAATCATATGCAAGCAAATCATTACAAGTATCATCAACATTTTCAGAAATCAACTCTATTTGAAAAACAGAATGCTCTTCCAAGGGTTGTTGGTTTGATCCTTGAGCTTGTTGCATGGCATTCATCAAAGAGGCAAGTTGTCCAATTTGTGTTTGCAAAGTCTGAAGAGTAGAATCTATTTGTTGTTGATACTGGAGATTATTTGCGGCCATTTGTTTGACAATATCCTCTAGTGAAGGTTTGGAGGGTGCAGAGCACACAACCTGAAATTCATTCAGATGCATATGCGGATCCTCACCTGCAAAACCATTAAACCTAGGCAACAAATGTGTTAAACCATATTCCAATTCAAAATGTGCATCATCCGCAGGATAGTCAATACATAAACCATTATAGTTCATATTAGGGACAGCCAACTGCGTCAAAGTTCTTTGTTCAATCATGTTATCAACAAACACATAGATACCAACTATGTCTAAAATAGTCAGAAACAAATAGAAAGAAGGAAAATGATTAAATTAAATTCAGAAAAATAAAAACACAAAATTTCGTCTAATTAAGACAAATAAGAATTTTGAGAATTTTTTTGGATTTTTTCGACTCTATGAAAACAGTAAAAAATTCATTAAAAATAGAAAAACGATGAATTTGAAGATTTGGG